>NC_030421.2:24913886-25196386 GCF_001660625.3 Ictalurus punctatus
ATCCTGAGCGTGGGCCTGTGTGGAGTTTCATATGTTCTCCCCATGTTTGAATACGTGTGTATGGTGGCCTGATATGGATGAATTCTCCAACCTTGTGCCCAGTTAGGCTCTGGACCCACTGTGACCCTGATCAGGATAACATAGTTACTGAAGATTTTTTATGTGCCTTCTGGAGCGTATATGAAATGACACAGTCCGATAAATTGTAGATGGGAATACCAATCATTTTTCTCGCTAAATTAGTTATCTTCAAGAGTTTGTTCTTATTGGTAACTGTTAGCATATGGAAAAAACAAATGGCACCATACATAAGAACCGGCTCAATAATACTTCGATACAGAAGAAGAAGCAGATTAGGCTGAACAGACAGATATTTAAGTTTACGAATAACTGAGAGTCTCTGTTGACAGCACTTGTAAATACCTAGAGTGTGCTGATTGAAGTTGAGTTTATCCACTGTAATGCCCAGATATCTGAAATGCTCCACCCTTTCAACCATCTCTCCAGTAAGGATAATACTGGAAGGATGGGTCAGTGTTTTGGAAGAGCTAAAAAACAGTTCCTTAGTCTTTGCGAAATTAAGGTGGAGAAAGTTATCATCACACCATGTATTAAAATGTGCTATGGAGCGTTGATAATCCAAAAAAGAATCATTGTCCTTATTTAGCAATGCAAGAATAGCAATATCATCTGCATATTTAAAGTAATGAGTGTTGGTGACTGGACTCTGACAGTCATTTGTATAGAGAATATAGAGAAGCGGACTAAGTACACACCCCTGAGGGGCACCAGTGTTGAGAACAACAATGGGCAATTATGCATTGTCCACCTTTCCTGCTTGTGGTCTTTTAGAAAGGAAATTATAAGTCCAGAGGACTAGTGGTGATGGAACTTGCAGACACTGTAGTTTCTTGATTACCTGATGACACTGAATTTAGTTAAAGGCAGAGCTAAAGTCAATGAAAAGAAGTCTGGCATAATTTCCAGGAATATCCAGGTGTTGAAGACAGTGCAAGAGACAAGCCACTGCATCCTCTGTACCTCTCTTCCACTTGTATGCAAATTGGAGGCAATCCAAAAAGGGTGAAACATATGGAAGCATAATGTTTTGAATCATTTCCTCAAAGCATTTCATTATGATCGAAGTTAATGATACTGGCCTGTAGTGATTCATCTGTCGGATGAGTTTTTTTGGGAACAGGAATAACAACTGATGTTTTCCATGTGACTGGTATTGTTGAAGTACAAAGTGATTGAAGAAAAAGAGAATGAAGAATGGGGTACTAAGAAGAACTAGATATCACTGAAGAAACACTGAAGTTCTTTTGAAAATCTAAAATCTAAAACCAACATATTTCTTATTACCGATGCATTAGAATATTGTAAAACATGTTCCTTTGTTTCTGGTGGTACTGCTGATACAGAAGTGTTCAACACATCAAAGGTGTCTTAGTACGAGATCATCGAAGGGGCGGTTCACAATTTTCGGAGATCGCAGTCAAACCCCTGGTAATATACAAGGCAGCTGGCTCCTGTCTAAATCCTCTAACAGATCCAATAAAGCACTTAACAGGAGCTGTGCCCTCACTGAAGCCACAAGCAGCTGAACTGAACTACACTTACAGGAAACGGTTACAGAAGCCATGATGACACACGATGTGGAATTTTTTGTGGGAAGTACTAACATTTTCTGCTCTTCATTAGATCAAACGTAAATTTAGCTGCCATCTAGTGGTTGGAACAGAGATTACAACGCTGAATTTACAATAATAATAAAAAAAAGCTCTTCAAAGGAAATCCATTAATCTCATTATCTAATTTAATCTAAGCAACATTTATCCAGTGTATGTATAATGAGCACACAAAAACAACAACCCATAAATACAAACACATAAGTCAACACTGGTTATTCTGGATGTTCAGATGTGTTTTTATTGCTTACATATCCATACAACATTCTTTCTTTTAACTCTCTTATTTATCTGGAATATGAAACATTTCTTCCTCTGTCCAAAGTAAAGTAATAGACATTTATTAGACACGCCTTGCCAAAGTCATTCTCCGCCCCCTTCTTCTTCAAAGATAACCCACTACTTAAAACCTTCGCATGAGGCAGCCTTGTCATCTGAGAGTAAATAATATGTATGAAACTACAAAATCATGTATAACTCTACTCTTTAAAGCTTTACTTCCTCAATGGTGTTCTTCATATATGTAGTGTGATTGTTGAGTGTGAAGCATGGCTATCCTAACTATACTGTAGCTTTAATAATGTGATTTTATTTCCTAAAATGGCAGCAAGATTGAACAACCCTGAATTAAGAAATGTCATTATCAACACTTATTTAATGGAATAAAAGACATACAATAACGTTATGTACCTTATATCTTATGGTGAAAATTGTTTAAAAATTGAGCAATTTAACATCTAAACAATCTGTGTAGAATAAAGTAATGTTAAAAGCCTACATTATTTATTTTTTTAAAAACCTCTCTAAAACCTAAACATATGAAGGCTCCTTTTCAATAAATTTAAACTGTATTTAGATGCCAGACATCCAAAATGGCACATAGATTAATGGATTCCAAGAAGTCTGTTAATAGAAATAATCCAAAAGTTGCTTCACAGAAATAAAATGGACATGACGGTACTTATAAAAAATCAGGGCACCAGTATCGATAGGCCTCTGTTATGAAGTAACAAGTGACATTTATGGCAAACAGATAGATAATTAATTATAGTATATAAAATGAGATTCTATAAAAGAGGCAAACAGCCCAGTAAAAATGCAGGAAAAATGCAGGAAAAAGCTGATACGATGTGCAGCAGACGTGTCACCATTAAAAAAAGCACCAGGACTCTCCATGGAGACGGTCAGACGCACTCGAAAAATGTGTCTTATGGTGTGTAAAATCATGATAGAAAATGTTAATGTCACAAAAGGTGGTTGTGTTTTAAAGAGATAAACACAAACTGATCATCAAGATCAGATTACACTTGTGTGCACGCTCACACACACACACACACACACACACACACACACACACACACACACACACACACACACACTTGCTCCCTAAGGCTGTCACACTCAATAGGGCTCTTTGCGGTTGAGATAACGAATTCTGCTGGAGGAGATGGTGGCACTGCGAATCACCTCCATCCACCTGCACACAACACAAAACACAGTGTGATGTATATTACTGAACAATATATTACCTGCACACAACACAACACAGTGTGATGTATTGCTCAGTAATATACATTACCTGCACACAACACAACACAGTGTGATATATATGGTTCAGTAATAAACATTACCTGCACACAACACAGGTCAGAGTACACTGTCCATAATTACACTGGTTACAATTATGTACATTTTTTTATTTCCATAATAATGTTTGAGCTAAAGAGACATGGAAGTGACATGATCTTACTCCCTCACACAGACTCACGCACACACACACACACGGCATACCTCTCAAAGGAGTACTCGCTCTCAGATCTAAAATAGTAGATGTGGGATTTGAAATGCAGTTTGAACACGTAGTCCTTATGGATGTTCTCTGACTCGGCTGGAACAGTTACTGAGTAACCCAGCAGAGGCAGACTGGCCAATGGATACTCATCCTAAAAAAATAAAAATTACAAATTACGATAAAAAAATAAAAAGAGAAAGGAGAGAGCGAGAGAAACATTTTATATAGCACACCATTCAGACATTCCACTGGTACACATGACATTTATAGTGTAAACAGTTGAGTGTGTTCGTGTGTGCATATATATATATATATATACACACACACACACACACATATATATAAAAAGTCACCTGGTGTGTTTTGTAGAAGAACAAGCTGAAGTTGGTGAAAACCACCCAGAGCTTCTGCCAGCCGTTACTGTTTTTAAATTTCCTTAGCAGGTTCCCAGACAGCTGGTTCTAGAAAACAAATTAAAAGAGAGAGTGCGCTCAGTATGGGTGTGTGTACTAGTTACAAATTGATAATAGTATGTAGAGCATGTAGTGTAATCTTTTTGTGTTCGATAATTAGTTAGCATTCCCCATTAAACCTTTATAATCGCAGAGAAAAGCCTGTGAGAAAAGCTTCAAAGAGAAACCACTTGGGCATTTACCACCTGTCTTCAGCTTACAAGCGCACACCTCTACCTTCCTGCCAACAAGCTGATGGACAGAGTGCACTTTTAGACAAAGCTCAAAGTCAGTGTGGATCAGTGGTGTATTCTAAAGAGATTACACGCTTCATCGTCTGCATCCTCCGGCTGCACAAGACTACACTATCTTAAAACAAACAAAAAGATGATTTTAGGTTTCTTTGGCTGTTCCTTCTAGGGCACCCTTAATGGTTTTATGTTTCTGTATCAGGCAAAATTCCAGGGAGAATCATTTTAGTAAGCTAATAACTATTTAAAAAAATATATATATATATTATTCTTATATATATATATATATATATATATATATATATATATATATATATATATATATATATATATATATATATATATATATATATATATATATATATACACTGATTCTACATAACATGCACATTAGCTGTCTACATCATAATATATTTATTTATATGTAAATGTGGTTTGGGGAGTAGGGGTTAGAACAGGAGCTACTCTAGTGGTTTAAGGGCTTGAAAGAGGCAGTCTGAGTCTGGGTGTGTTACCTCCAGACTGATGCAGCAGTCAGTAAAGGAGAGACTCTGCATTCTGTACCAGCACACTACAGACACAGGCACTGCTCCCTGCCCCCGTGTGACACACACACTCACTGAAGCACGAGGCTCTATACACACATACGAGGAGGCCGGGGGGGTAAAGAGACAGAGAGGGATTCACAGGGAGAGGACGGGGGCCGACACACAGCCAACGAGACAGACAGACAGACAGACAGAGAAAGAAAGCGTGAGTGATTGACAGCATGCATTAATACACATAGAGTCAGTGTAAGGGTTAAGAGACTGCAGGAGACACTGGAGTGGAAAATGAGCAGAGACAGGAGACACCACTGCTTCCTAGAACAAAACATTACACGCATACACATGGCAACAGGAGGGGAAAGAGAGCGAGAGAGAGAGAGAGGTGGTTAGACACTGGGGAGCCTGGTACCTCCGTCGCTATGCTAAAGTCCAGCATAGAAACGCTGGTGTTGCGATGCCAGCAAACATGAACCGTGGTGTTGCCACGGTGATGTGCTGAGCTGTTGCCATGGCGCTCCAATGATGTGCGTGACCCAGCCAGGTCATCCTCTGACTCGACCTCTGAGGCCCACTCCCCTGCAGACTCTGAGAACATTTCAGTATGTTAATGTATCCACCTCCACAATCACTTACACACACAATCACCAATACACAGTACATAAAAAAAGCACACAATTCATTATACAGATCACTGCACACACTGACCTCAATAATTTAATAAAGCTAGTTGTCAGTCAGGAATTTACACAACATACAAAAAGAATGCAGTCAATTAGCCAAGATTTGATTGATGTTCAAAGAAATTGCACACGAGAGCAATGAGGATAATCTAGCTAACAAGTATGGGAAGCTTATAAGCTGCATGTCTTAATCATCATCACATACTTACCTAAAAACATTGTATAACTCAGTAAAAACATTGTATACATAAACAGATTCATGAAATAGCAATCAAAAGAAACTCAAACTATTACACCATTCAATTTAATATCAATACCAGCATCATTAATGTAAAAAACATACTGTACAACTTTGCCTTCAAACTTGCACTGAACACATTAAAGGGATAGTTCACCCCAAAAAATATTAATTCTGTCACCAATTACTCACCCTCATGTCGTTCCAAACCCATAAGACGTTCGTTCATATTCAGAACATGATTGAAGATATTTTTTAATGAGCCCTGGGAGATTTCAGTCCCTCCATTTACAGTTCAGTAACCAAAACTTTAAAGCTCCAAAAAGTTCATAAAGGCATCATAAAAGTAGTCCATGTGACTCCAGTGGTTTAATCCCAATTTTATGACGAGATGCGAATGCTTTGTGTGCGCGCAAAAAAAATAAAATAAATAAAAAAAAATAAAAAGGTAAACACACAGATGCGGGTTCACGAGAGAACCACCACGTACGCGTGCTGTGTTGATGTGAGAGTGGACAAAAAAACATAATTCCTCCTCTATGTCGAAATCTGCAGACATTTTGGTTGTAAAGATTGCTCTATGTGACTCAGTTTGTGTACAGTGTCCCTCTTCCTCTGCTGTAAACAGAGCAGCGTTTCCGGGAATGTATCCTGAGAATGTATCCTGAGAATGACTGCTCTCTTTTTAGAGCTTGAAAGTTTTGGTTACATGGACTGTAAATAGAGGGGCAGAAATCTCCCGGGTCTCATTATAAAATGTCTTCATTTGTATTCCAAAGATGAACCAAAGTCTTACAGGTTTGGAAAGACATGGTGAGTAATTGACTATTTTGAATTTGACAGAATTAAACTTTTTGGGTGAACTATCCCTTTAAGCACAACAATCCAATAATGAAAACACCATATCAGTCTTCATACCATTTTTCCTCTCTGAGAAAACACTGAAACTGTTTCGAACTTGAGTCTGGAGTAGTCATGAGCTTATCATTATATCATGCAAGTATTGTTCCGCCTGTCCTACACGTCGCTCCTTCCGATTGGCCTAAGAATAACAGGGTGATGGGATCAGTACTTACTGACGTCATTGCTGTTGGTCAACAGGCATGCTGATGGTCCGTTCGAGTCTTCAGCTAGATCCACAGCCATTTTTAAATCCTCCATCCATTTCTCCATCTCTGATACAGAACTACAGAGAAAAGGATAAAGTGAGGGAGAGAGAGAGAGAGAGATGCAGCCATCAATACAAAGAGCCTTGCAAACATATTTGCTAACTCTCTCTTTGCTGGAGTGGAGCAAATATTAAGTGATTATTGATGATCCTAGTGGAATATGATTTAGGAGTATGCAATTAAATGTTGTCCTAATAGCATCGAACGTAACTTTCAGAGAAACGAAAAAAATATACAATGAATAAGAAGAAAAACACTCTGAAACTAAAAACAGTGAACTCCAGGGCAAACATTTAACATGGTCTTCGAATAATCAGCACTCTTTGTTAACACTTCTCTAAGCTTCATTTTCACTAATCATGGGTTATGAACGCGCAGCCAGAACCTTCGATTACACTTTCCGAAGATTAATTTACGCTCCGCAAGTTTAAGTTTGCCATTCTGGCACAAATCTCACATGTGGGTGGAGCATAACAGCGATTTACTCTCATTGGCTTGTGAGATTTGGATCGACAGCTTGAGTGTCCAGCTGATGAGGAGGATGATGCCTCTGAAATGTCGTAGACTACTCAAGCCTTAAATATTAATTACGAACTAATACAGTGACTAAGTAAGTAAGTAATTTCCACTAAAAAGGACGAAGACTAGAACTATACACAGAACCGCATCCAGAACATTCTCCAAAATTCGCGACACTAATGTCTCTACTTTCTGGTCAGGGATCTGTCCATTTCTGAAGACATTAATATCAATTAAGACATTTTGCTTATTCATTGCTTCCTTGTAACTGTGAACCGCAATCAACATTAGGGAATTGTAGCATTAGTACCATAGTACACTCTACTGTGTTCACAAATTTCTATGCACATGGGTCTGTTTTTCAAAATTATTTCTCCCTACATGTGATGCAAAACTTGCCAGCCAGATTGAGTGATCCAAACTAGCAGACCCTCTAACATCAGCTAGATGTCTGGCTTGGGAGACCATATTACAGTAGTATGTAGATTACCTTGCTGCTACCACCACTGACTGACGCTGTGTGACCAGAGTGAAACAGTGAGGAACGCCCCACTCCTCTTCACTCTCCCTTATCTGTGTACACACAAACACACACACTTTATCACATCGCTAATCACACAGATACTGAGCATTACAGCCATGATGAAACTATAGCTCAAATGCAGAGAACATGATTTTCTCACCGTCATTCCACGAAGAGGAAGTTGGCCGTGTATTTTAAACTGATTGGACGCTGTAATCCCCCGGCTCGTGTACAGCAGCACGTCACTGAACTGACGCACACAGATATAGAGGCATTACTCACCGTTAAAAAGTCTCTGTGTGTCTAAAAGACTCGAACGATTTCCTTTTTGTTCCAGAGGTTAAATTTAGGTTTACACAATGCATTATTTAGTAATATACATATTAATAGTAGCACTGCATAAACATTGTAACGTGTGTTTTACCAAAAAGAACATGCGCTGTTGCAGGCCTTTCCCAGAAAGTTTACTTAGGCAGCCCAGTCTGATAAACTCGCGCGTTGGGGTTGCCAAATTGTCCACCCCAAGCAAGTCCTTCTGCAGCTCCAGCAGTCTTTGGTAGTTGTCAGTCTTCAGCATGCTGGAGTGGAGCACAGACTCCAGTTCAGACACATCAGCCAGTGCAGCTGTAGATAAAGGGCAAGCTCTCATCACAACATGCAAACATCATTTCAAATTTAATATAACTTTTAAAAAAAAAACAAACAAAAAAACAACCCCCAAACAAACATAACTGCTAACACAACAAATGTATTTGCTGTGGTCAAGGGAAATCATTTTTAGGACTTTTCAAGGAAACATTCCATAACTTATATGGAACAAAGCTGTTGCACACAGAAAGTCATCTTAGATTGACTCATATCTGCTGACATTCTTAAAACAAAACTCCTAACAATCTCTTACTGACGCACACACCTACCCAAACACTCATTTCTCAACCAATCATCACAGAAATATACAAGCTTACTCACTGTTAGAAAAACCAATGAGTGGTTCATTGTTAATTAGTTGAACAAAGAACACATAAAAGAACCAAGTAGAATTTAAATCATACAAAAACAATATAAGAATAATCTGACACCTAACCTCATATAAAAAAAAATAAAATAAAAATAAAATAAAAAAATAATCAGCTATGCTAGCCTCTCAAAACAAACTCTCAATTAAATTGACCCTTTTAAAACAAATACATTGAAGAATACACAAGTGTGTATATATACAGGTTTTCCAGGGCACATGGGAATTCTGTTCATTTGTGATATTTAAACCGGACGCCTGGCTCACCTCTGCAGTCTCTGAAGTCGGAATGTGTGGCGGGGTAGTGTTTGCAGAGTCTCTCCAGGATCTGTTTATAATGCAGCAGTCTGTGCAGCGGCCTCAGAATAAACACATTTAAGGGAACGTAACACACCTTCTGCAGCTCAAAGTCTCGACACACGGTTTCCAGCCGCCGCGAATTGCGACACGCCGTCTCCAGTTCACTCACACACTCGGAGTGCTTCTGCAGCTGAGCCGTCAAGAGCTATGCACACACGCACGTGAATTGCAGATTATGTTTTAAAAAGAATGCCAACCCTTGAGAACAAAGCTAGTAAGTAACATGTAGTTATTGGATGAAGTCTCCTAATGATAAAAATATAAGACACTGTGAAATTGAGAATTTTACCTTCAGTCCCTGGGTGTTTTTCAGCATGATGTCCCCAATACGTTGATAATCCCCCTTAATGTGGGCATTTGAGCGGCCTTCCCTGTATATACACACACACACACACACACACACATACACACACACACCACTTACATATTGTTTAGGGATTTAAGCACTTGACTGCAATCAGTGACGTGTCACCAGGTTAATGTGCAGTGTACTGGATTACCAGCAGGTGTCGCTGTTGTAGTGTTTAGTGACTGCACACTGACTTTTGTGTCTTGTGTACATGTTCTTAATCTCACTAGCAGTTAATGAAAGTAAACGGGTGAACTGATAAAAGCACATTAAATGGGCATGTACAAAGGCAATATCTATAGAGCTCCTGCTTCAGCCAAACAGCCACATAGTGTTAGTGTGAATCCAGTGAGCAGGCTCAGACAGAGCCAGATCATGATAAAGGAAAGGATGATGGGATGATGGTGAGGAAGGAAGTATAGCTCCATGTCACTAGTAGGAATTGGACAGTGCTGGGTGTCATGGAAACCCCGCACCCTGAGGCAAGCAGCTTTTTCCTCTGGGGATAAAGGGTTGCCAAGGAAACCATGTGCGTAGCATGTGTGTGCGTGCGAGTGCACGCGTATGTGTATGTTTTAACCCCCATTATTGGTAAGACTAAAAGACTGGACAAAGACTAATTCTACAATCATGAAAACTGCTATCAATGTATCTCTACATAAGTGGTGTGTGTGTGTGTGTGTGTGTGTGTGTGTGTGTGTGTGTGTGTGTTTCTAACCACAGTGCAAGTCTCTGCTCCAGCTCTTTAAGGAAGTCAGAGTGGTAGGTGTGAAGCGGATCAAAGCTGGATTTCAAAAGAATCCTTAGAGACTCTGGAGCACATTCCTCTTTAGCCAGTACATTCTGAAATGACTACACACACACACACACACACACACACACATTAATACATATGCAAACACAGGCACACATCATTTATAAGCCTTGTTCTCTATTTTTAAACAAAACCCTTTCTAACCAAATCCTCCAATATACTAACACAGGGGTTTCCAATCTTATCCGCAAAGGGCCGGTGTGGATGAAGGTTCTCGTTCCAACCAAGCAGGAGCCACACCAGATTCCACCTGTTTATTCAGTTGAGCTTGGCTTTCAATAGACTCCGGTTTGGCTGCTGCTTGGTTGGAATGAAAACCTGCACCCACTCCGGCCCTTTCTGGGTAAGATTGGACGCCCCTGCACTAACACATTAATACACAGACAGTAAAAATAAAAGTACACAAACCACATATGCGAATCACATAATTTTTATAGTAGCATTGTAATTTAAGTGGAATTAAGAAATGAACTTTTTTTTTTTTAAACTGTTGTTTAACAATGAAATGTATAATCGCTGAATTGGTGAAGCGTTATGTAAGGTTTCCAATATTTAACAATTATAAGAGGAGTCTCCAGGGACAGCACATCGTAAACACTCACAGAAAAAGCGTTTTATGTTTTCTGCCACTGGAAACACTCGAGGGCAGAGAACTTTGTTCTTTGCGGCTTTTGGCAACAGGACAAGCTGCATTTCTGTCATAATAACTTCAAAACAGAAAGAAAGAGTGCTGCTATATTGTAAGTGATAACAGGAACCAACTTGTTTTGTGGACGTCCAACAACGTTAGATGTAAATTTTAAAAGTAAGTGTAATTCTTTAATACATAAATTTAAAAAAAAAAAAAAAAAAAAAAGAATTATTGGTTTATTGTTGTGGTGTAAGTGGAATGAAACAATTCGGGAGATGTGACGGAAAAACAATCGTTACTTGCCGTACTGAATGTTTCATTTTCGCTCAGTTTTAAAATGTGACATTACTACATTAGTTAGCAAACCCACATACAAGTATAGTGCATCGTGAAAATGTTTTCAAGTACACTAGAAATACATTAGCACTGGTTATAACAAATCACAGAGTTCATATTGAGCTAGTGTGCGTGTGTACTGTGTAATCCTGCAGAGTTTGAGTGGATGAGCTACCAGACAGCTGTCCGGTACACTACTATTACACTAAACTCTGACTTTAATCAGAAACCCCCACAGAGCATGAGACTGATAAGAAATCAATCAGCTCCGTCCCTAAAGCGGTACAGCTCCAGCTAACTGATCCTGTTATCACCTCACTACAGGCTTTAGAGATTAGAGATACACTGATCGGATACTGCATATCGGAATCAGAATCGATACTGGCATGAAACAGTTGATCAACACCGAGTCAGTTCTGACGTAACTTCCGAATATAATCCAACGCATATTTAATGCCATGAACGTGTGGCATGTTCACTTACACCACACCAGTCACGCAGATAAACACGAGACACAATAGAACATCATTACACCTTATGAGGTTTCACATAACTTCAGCAGATTCTGTTAGTCTCAACAAGGTGATCTGATACCCCATTACCATCATGAAGTGGATTATTTTCCAATAACAGCAAGTCCTGAATTACAATTTTTTTTTATTTATTAATGAATGACATGCCTTTTAATCTTTTATAGGTCACATTTAATCTTAAGGCATGTCCATGAGACAAGCTAGTTTCTGGTATCGCTTACAATGTAACAGCTATAAACATTATTAAACATACAAACCCTCACCGCTTTTCCTTTTCTCTCACCCAAGACAAAAAAAGTGCTGTTTGTCATTTTAGACACTGGAGAGCGCAAATTACTCTGTCCTGAAGACTGTCCTGTGGTGGAGAGCCTACCGACTTACAAACTGCCGACAAACTTGACTTTCTATTAAGTTTCTTCTAACACAAAACTTCACCATACCAATGATTATGTTTTTCTTTGTTAAATAACACATTTTTTTAAATGAGTTAATATAAACCTGAATTTAAGCACAAATGAAAATTAATCAACCCCTTCTAACCAATCAGATTCAATAATTCAACAGCGCTGGGGTATTTCACAATCACACACAGCAAAAAAAAATAGGTCCCTTTTTCAGGAGACTGTATTTTAAAAGATATTTTGTAAATTTACAGATCTTTATTGGAAAGGGTTTAAACAATATGTTTTTCATGCTTGTTCAATGAACCATAAACAATTATTGCACATACTCCTGTGGAACAGTCCTTAAGACACGAACAGTTTACAGGCGGTAGGCAATTAAGGTCACAGTTACAATAACTTAGGACACTAAAGAGACCTTTCTACTGACTCTGAAAAACACCAGAAGAAAGATGTCTAGGGTTCCTGCTCACCTGCGTGAACATGCCATAGGCCTGCTGCAGGGAGGCATGAGGACTGCAGATGTGACCAGAGCAATAAACTGTAATGTCTGTAATGTAAGACGCCTAAGACAGTGCTACAGGGAGACAGGAAGGACAGCTGATCGTCCTCGCAGTGGAAAATTACATGTAACCATGTGTCCCACAAGACATGATCAAGAACTTGCAGATGCCTTGGTGGAAGAGTGGGGTAACATCTCACAGCAAGAACAGACAAATCTGGTGCAGTCCATGAGGACGAGATGCGCTGTAGTACTTAAAGCAGCTGGTGGACACACCTCTCACTGACTGTTACTTTTGATCTTTACCCCTTTGTTCAGGGACTCATTTCATTTCTGTTTTTCAAATGACTAAACTTGTTCAGTTTATGTCTCAGTTGTTGAATCTTTTAATGCCCATACAAATATTTACACGTTAAGAAATTTGATGGAAATAAAAGCAGTCGAATGTGAGAGGACGATTCTTTTTTTTTTTTGCTGAGATGTATAGACATCAGTGAAGAGAAGCAGGCAGTGAAAGCTGAGGCTCATCAGAAATATACACTGCAGTCCAACAACCTCTGACATGTCTAGCTGTTACTGACATGAGGTATTTTATCAATGAGCCCTTTGTACATTCAGACACACACACAAACATACGCACAGTCTACGATTCATTCATTCATTCATTACCAAAGTGATGAGCTCCAGATCCTTCAGGTAGGTTCTCTCCGTGGTGAGCAGCTCTTTGGCAATGAAGTAAGCCTTGTCCGTCGGAAACCTCTGTATCACACAATCACAAAATCATTGGTTTCGACAGAAACGCAGCCACTTATAACCAAGTCCTACTGCCTAACGTTTAATCTCTCACTAACATTTCTTTTTGGCAAAGGCAGCCACGTCTGCACAAGAGCGCTGTGGTGTGTGGAGCTATGCGCCAGTTAGAGCAGATGCACAGCGCGGTGCCGTAAGGGATAATAGCCGACACCTGGTTCTTATTCTGATTTGACACCGAGGCAGATTTCAGAAGGTTTACTCTAATCCAGTAATACCTACTCCATTTGGTTAAAGTCAATTTTGCATTTTCCAAAGTAGTTAAACAAAAAAACAAAAAAACAAACAAACAAGTGCAATTAACATAGACCAAACTCTCTATACTGAATAAAGAACAGAAAAACTTTACTTGACTCACTTGGATTGTCAAAAGCATTATGAGGAAAATTCTTTTTTTATAATGGCATCATGAATTCCTCAGTAAATGGTATTTTGAGAAATTAAGCTGTAATTACAGTATTTAAAGAAATTACATTAAATGAAGCTGCAAATCTGTACGATTTTTCTTTTCAGAGGTCCCTTAACACTGGGATATATCTTACCAATATGTTCGTGAAGTTTACAATAAAAAGCAACGTGCCACGGTTTTCGCCTGATCATGGATAACCTGAAAAACTTTCTGCAAAACCTTCGGAAAAGAGCAAGTATCCCGAACTATTTTTACTGCATTCCTCCAGTGTTGGAAAGTTGGATGAAATTATATGAGAACATCGCTCATGTCTGTCTCATCCTATAAACTTTTGACGTTACAGTTCACTGGGCGAGTTTAGAATTCGTGTTAGAAATCACGTACTGACTCAGTTTATTGACACGTTACAACTGCCCTTAGGCTACCAGTATACTCGTGTTTCGAGTACACAGGGTTTGCTCAGTAAAGGGAAATATATTCTATAGCTGTGGTAGCTGGAGATTAGGTGAAAATGTTCGCATGTTCCAGCATTATGTATTAAGCCTCTTACCCCTTAGTTCCCACAGTATTATGTCCCACAACCCATATTCCCCACAGAAACAGCACGCCAACCCTGAATTCCCAGGCCAAAATTGGCCCCAAAATCAACATTTTAATTTGAACATTTTTAGCCCTTGAAACAACTTACAATAATGTATTTGTGTAATATTACTTTGAAAATGAAGCAGTTCGGTGTTTTTACTCCACTTACAGCACAATTCTTAACTAGAGAAATGACGAAAAATGCTCGCTAAAATCCTTATACTCCTTTAGAAGTACCATACGAGCATCAGCGTGGTCAATGCCTTTGAATAAATTCAAGTAAATAATAAATAAATAAGTAAATAAACGCATTTTAGCGCCAAAAGTCAAGTTTCTGGTGATAATCAGACCAGCAGGTAGTGTTTTCACGAATGCACAGAAATGGTCCCGTTATGACTCCAGACCCCTGCAGTGTCAGTCGCACTGGTTGATGCTGAAGATGAAGACGGATCCGGGTCTGAATCAGGAGCGTTTGCGTCTCTATCAGTTTCGGTTTCAACATCGCCTGAACTTTCACTGCTGTCACTATCTAGAATCCTCACTCTCGCCTGTGTAACTGTGTACGTTTTCTTTTTTTCCACTGTTTTTGATGTACTGGTGTTCACTGCAGGTGTAACTTTAGCTGGAACACGATTAGCTTTTCGCTTTGGCATTTTTAGTTCACTTCTACTAGTACACCAATATTCACGCTTGGATCTTCATCGTAATGCCGGCGTAATAACGTAATCACGTCGTGACGTCAACCACCTTCCGGGTTAAAAAATAATAATTAAATAAGTAAGGAATCATCGCAGAGTAATGCCGGTACACCGGCCTTACGGGGATAACGTTTACACTGTAAAACCGCTATATCTGCCTTACAGGTATTTGGCATAGACGACCAAGCCGGTATATCGTCCTTACGGGAATAGATCAAAGACGGGCAAGCCGGTTTTTCGGTCATACGGGATAAGAGGGTTAAATTAGCACTTAAAAATGCTGTTGTCCATGTCATTTTCTTACTATATTACCTCCCCAGCAGAGTTTTTAGACTGATGGTATTTTTAGTCCGTGACCTAGTGAACCAGTATCAGGATGTATTTATTGATGGAGACTTCAAAGCACTTCTGTAAGTCGCTGTGGATAAGAACATCTGCCAAATACCATAAGTGTAAATATATTACAGAACTGCCGGAAACGGTGATCGTTCTCTCACCTTCCTCCTATTCTCCTCTTCATCATCGGTGCGCAGAGTGCTGGCGTCGTTCAGGAGTGGGGACGTGAGAGGCGATGGCTGCTGATCATCCGGGCTTGGACTCGCGCCGTTCAGCTCATGCGCATGCCGATGACCGTTCACCAGAGACACGGACAAACCTGGTACTTCTATGGCGGAGATAAAAGGACCCAGACGGAAAGGGAGGAGAGAAAGAGAGAGGTCTAAACACTCGGCCTTTCTCCAATCATTATATTATATAAGCATATATTAAAGAATCCCATGTGGCTCACTGTTCTTGTCACTCACTCTGTCTGCCCATAGAAATACAAACTTCATGTGCAAAACACATGTATGCTGTGTGTACATGTTTGAATATTTAGCAGTGTTTACGTATACCCACTTACACTCCAGTCTCTATCCCTAACACCCAAGAGAGTGAACTCAGTACTTGCCCAACAGCGCCTCCTGTGCTCCCTGTCTGCAGCGCAGCCATGTTAAATAAAACAGCCAAGAGAGCAGCTCAAGACAACACACACACACACACACTCATACATACACTCATACATACACTCACACACACATCCCAATACAGTGCAATGGTGGGGAGCCAAGACAACCTCCAGACAGCCTACGCATGCATCAAAAACAACATGCCAAATGTATGTATACACTGAATGTATATACATGCATTCATGAACACACAGCCTGACTCATGCACTAACAGCACACACAAACAAGTCTGGGAAGGGAGGGGGCTACATTCTAGGATGGTGATGAAACAATCTTTAATAAAAGATTCTTGAGCCCAAATTCATAAAGGCCAACTTTATTGACACTAGAGCACAGCTGTATACAGTGTTATAGAGTTGAAATAGTTTTATAAAGAGAATAGAGATAAGAAAAATAAAACAGCGTTCAAAAGTCAGTAGCGAAAGCCAATAGAAAAAAACAAAAACCCACAGATGCTGAATGAGTGAGAGTGTGAATTTGAAAGTGAGAGAATGAGAATGAGTGTGTGTGTGTGTATATATATATATTCGCAAGACATTACCCTCACACCAGAAAAATTTACAGTGACTGAGTTAAGGAAAAGAAAATTGCTCAAGGAGCAAAATTTAGTGGATAAATGGTGTCACAGTTTCAGTGTCACTTTAACATACATTCATATGGGAAACAGGAAGCAGTGCCTGAAATGACTGTGGTCTTTGCTTGACACATACAACAGGAAAAAGCAGTGAGAAAGGAAAGCATGCAGTTTAAGCCTTAGAAACCAGCATCAGAGTGTTACAAAGGCAAATCCCACAGCCATTCATTCCATCATCAAACAGTTGAGAAAATAAAATTAAATAACAGGAGCATTTATTGATCATAAATGACAGTGATGGAAATGACAAGCTCAAGCAGCTTTTGCCTGTGCAGGAACACACCCAGACCCAGTGGGAGCAGAAAGGAAACAGAACCCAACCTTTGAAATGAAAGATACAGTACACAAAAAGTGCCAAGCTGGTTACTTTTGGTGAGAGTTGTACTTTTTTCTTTCTTTCTTGTTTTTTTTTTTTTATATACAGGGAGTGTTTGGGGGGAGTTGGAATAGGCGAACCAGATTAGGACTGATTACAGTGGGAACAAAAAGTCACAGAGAGGGAGTGGCAGGCAGGAACACAGCGGGACACCATTGTTAAGACAACATGACAGCGTAATGTGCTCTGCTCTTCTACTCTCGACACCGTCACTGGGTATTGTAGACTGCCATATTAATAAATGATCAATATTTCTAAAAACAAATCCGAATGCTAATAAGTCTTTATCTTTTTTGAGGGACTAAACCCTTCTGGAACTGGGCTGAATGAGAACTACATGCTTTGTGGAGAAATTACTGGTCCTACTGCTCAGCAAGAACCTTGACTGTTATGTAACGGAGGTTACACATATTGTGCAATGTCATTTCAGCACGTCATAGTACAGCAGCACAAAGAACGCACAGTTTTGTGTAAATATGATTTTACGTTAATGGACAAAGCAGAGTTCGTGCTTTCAGCAGTTTTATGACGCTTGCGCAAGTGGCATGCCTCTGCAAGCATATACATAATACTCTGTCAACTCAACAGAATCACAAAACTAGGTGTGGTAATCATTTGTCAGATAAAAGAAGATTTTTAAAGTAGAAGGCATCAATGTTGTTCGTTCTGTGAAGCTGACAATCAATAAATGTTCAGAATGGCAACCCCAACTGAATGATTCCTGATCCCCAGATAAACATACTAATGTAGAGAAGAAATGGGAAATGTTCTACGAAATTTGGACTAGGAACTAAAATTACCCTGCTTCCTCAAGTGGAAAGGTGCCTAAAGCTCCTTGAAAGGTTCACGCAGTGCAAATGTGTCTATATGGAAATACCAGAATGTCAGGCCTCTCTATTAAATCACTGCATTATACATTACTGAGTTATGATGCCCGCTGGTGCTAAACACTACACCAGTAAATGATGCATCACAGGACATTTCTGCATATGCTGGACTAAATTATGACTCCAACAGCTTATATAGAAAACTATTTGACAAAAACAAAGCATGGTTTACAAGTACAAAAAAAAAACCATCACTATTAAACACGCACAATCAGGGATTAACAAGGGTCGCCTATCAGATATCAATCAAAAAGGGGTGTTTGGCTGAATGTTTTTGCGTTTTATCGAAACCCTATGTAAACTTCTCAGCCATTTCTGAATCGGCTTTAAATGAACGGATGGGAGTACATTAAATATTAAGAAAAGTTGCAAAACAAGCTACATTCCGATAGTGTGTTTCACATTACAAACGTCATGTACAGATGTGTTCTATATAAAGAGCATCACTACAATCATTAAAAATAGGAAAGTTAACGGCAAAGATATTTCTTGTTTTAGTTTCCTAAACACGGCCTCATTCATGCTTCAAAAAAGTACTACGATTATTTTTAAAAAAAGAGCTAAGTGCCACAATCAAATATCTGAAACATCATTTTTAACTTTAATGAAAATGTTAATCGGCTCAAAGACGCGAGTGTGATGTGCATTATTCTGTTTATAGAGAAATCATGTCTTTTGCTATTGGAAACACATGAAGGCCTCTGGTGGAGTGGAAGAAATCCCAGACCATCACAATGAAGCCTGCTTACAAGCCTGCTTCATAAACACAAGCACGTCTGGCTTCACTGAACAAGAATGACTCAAAACCAGTCGGTTCACTTATGTACAGTTTTAGTGAGAGGTCCAACAAAGGACTTGGCACTAAGTAAATGATTTGATCTCTTCACAGATAGAGATACGTTTGCTATAATCACAGAACAATAATCATCAAGAGCAATATTGATACTACAGAGAGAGATCACTGTGCCAGCTATCGTTAGTGTACACTTCGCACTGAGTGGGAATGTGACACATACCTGTACACACACAGGCTGCCTCAAGCATGAGAAATAAATCCTTGTGCCAAGCATCTGCCCCAATCATTCCTCCCAGAGCCTCCTAGACCACACACCGCTCAGTTAACCTCTGAACTCTGCACTAACAGTTAAACACTTGTGCCCCTTCCTCATCACTGAAATCCACACCCCCTCCCTCACCATCCTCATCCAGCTGCAGGCTGCCGAATGACATCTTGTTTCTGGGTAGGTGAGAAACAGGGGAGGAGCTGTGCACCGCAGGGTTCACAAAGCCCAGCGACTGGCTGCAAGAGCCAATGGACTCCATCTCCTCCGAGTCACTGGTATCAGTACCACTGCTCGTAGAGCCATCAATCATCTGCATGGCACTATGGCGACGGTGTGGAGAGCCAGCACTGGCTTTGACTTGGCCAAGAGGTGAAAGGCCATTGGCAAGCATGCGGCGATCGAGAGCGGCCATTCTTTCAGCTCGGGGGAAAACGGGCCGCGGTTGACTCAGGATGAGTGGGTCTGTCTCAGATCGGTTACCCACATTCTGGCACTTGGTCGTGATTACGGAACGATTATTGATTGGAGAGCAGCTGCTGAAGAACCTGCCTTTTTCCTCCTGAGCAGATGACCTCAGGCTAAAACTCCGCCCACTAATGGCTAAACCATCCACACCTTCATGCTGCCCGTGGCCATTGTATCGGGCATGGCTAAGAGATCCTGTTCTATGAAAGGAGAAAAGAGCAGGGCTTGAGGTCAAGCTCCTGGTTCCTGGGAGATGGCGTATGGGGCCAGGGCTACGTGTGGCCAGCTCATCCAGTAATGTGCTATGGAGTATTCCACGTACTGGAGCCCCACCTCCAGACAGTGACCACTCATAAACTTCATAGTTCTGGCTGTGAGAGGTGGTGCTAGAGGTTTGAGTGGGACTGGGATACTGAGGGGGTGGGGTATGAGTGACAGGAGAGACAGGAGGAGATTCTCTGGGTGTAATCTTGTTTGGACTAGCTTTACAATCTCGTGGGCGGGACGCTTCGTCCCCTGGCCAGTGGCCGAGCGAGCCGTGCCTGTGACGCGTGCGAGAGTGTGACCTACTGACTCGACCTCTGACTTCCATCTCACTAATCTCTGCATCACTGCAGTCAATGTACGGTATTGAGGAGCAGCTGCCTTTAGCGGCACAGGACGCGACACCTGCAGTGCTGAGCTCGCCACTCTGCTGCCTGACACACGCTTCAGATAACACGCCGTCACTCTGCTGAGATGAAGGAGGGGGGCTTCCACAGATTCTCAATGCAGCGGAATCCTCAGAGCTTACCAACACCGGCTCCTTCCAGCTTCGCCCATCAACCTGAGAGAGAGAGAGAGAGAGAGAGAGAGAGAGATATTACTTTTTTTTTTTACTTGTATTATAGCGCACATTTATACATACCCGTGATCCCATATTTTGTAATTTTGTCATTTCCACTGTTAAGTGACTCAAACTGTAAACAAGTTCCTTAGCTGAATTTAATTCCCTTGTTTGGGTACCAAAGCTACAAAATGCAGACATTAGGATTTATTTTTGGAAAAAAAGTTGGGCTGTATCCCAAAATCACACACTACTATACTAAATAGGTCATATCAGCATGCCAGAAATAGCTACTTCATATAGTGGCATGCTATTTAGAACTCCAGTATGCAGTTTGGGACATACCCTAGCTAGCGACCTCTTTTCTGCTGGGCCATAAGGCAGTCATTTTCAGTAGTAGTCTTCTAAAGCATTCCCATTGAGTACAATGGGGAAGCCAGAAGGATCCTTTATTTGGCTGCTTTATGTCCCTTCACGTAAAACCAAATGGGAGAAGGTAAATCAGACCTCCATTGGTGCTTCTCTTGTTAGCATTTAGAGTTGAAATGTCACTAGCCCAAAACCTCCTAAGAATTCCTCATACAATAATGGGTAGTGTTATGTGATGGAAAACAGACGCAGGTATTCATTCAACCAGATAGCTGTAGATTCAGTAGACTTACTTGATTTGGCACTTGTGAATGTGCAGGAGAAGGCAGGGGAGACAGATTGCTGTTGTACTGAACTTTACTGTGTTTCCTGCAAAACAGACACACAAATGCATGTATTAGACCAGTGGTTCACACACAACACACACAAAACGTGGAATCAATTTGACTTCTTAAACACTTACAGTTGAGGACAAAAGTTTACATACTTCTAGGCTAAATATAGTCTAACTCAATTTTTCCCCACATTTCATGTTCCCATACATTTATTGCATTATGTCAATTAGAGTACTTACACTATTTCAATCAAAATAATAATTAATAGAGACTAATTTAACTCAGCTTTAATTTAATCTGTCAGATTTTCAGTTGGACTAAAGTTTAGATGCACTTTGTTAGTATTTGGTGGCATTGCCTTTTAACTGCTCATAATACTCTGCTGGAATTTTTTCTCTCACTCCTTCAGTCAGAGCTGGTGTAACTCTCAAACATGCTTTTTCAGTCCAGTCCACAAATTTCCTATGGGATTCAGGTCAGGGCTTTGTGAGGTCAGGGCTGGATGGTACGGGCTTCTTCTTTGCACAACAGCCTTTCAGACCATGTAGGACAGGCAATGTAGGACATGTCCTGGTAATGCCTCCAACTCTTTCTCCAATTCCTTTGTTGTTGCAGTCTTGAGGTCCAGTTTAGCCTTTTGAACCACAGTTTGCTCATCCCTGGGAGTTCATTTGTGCCTCTTTACTGAACGATGCAGTGTGTGTATGTTGTCCCAAGATGTTCACATTTGCATACAATTATTTGTAGTCAAGTGGCTTTTATTGTCATTTCAACCATATACAGCTGGTATAGTATACAGTACAGTGAAACTAAAAGCCTACACATACTACATAAAGTGCATGTGCAAAGTGTGCAAACACCACAAGACAGTATAGTAACTACTAAAAACAGGACAATGAGCAGAGTAAGTGACAGTGTAGCGGCGACCAGTACACAGTTCTAGTGTGGAAGTGTCAGATATGACGGGTAATGCAAAAGAATGATAATATAATAAAAATGCTGTGAAGGTAAACATGACTTAATATCCAGCAGATTAGTTTATGCCATATATGGACATAGCAGTTATTGCGGTGGCAGCTAGGTAAAGAGTATAGTGATGACTAGAAATGAAATATTTTTTATAAGTACATTAGCAGCAAAAATACAGGTAGTCAGTACAGACATGTACACAAATTGCAAGGTGTGTGTGTGTGTGTGTGTGTGTGCGCGTGCGTGCGTGTGTGTGTAGTCTGACAGCTTGTGGGAAGAAGCTGTTACACAGATTGGCCGTGAGGGCCCAAATGCTCCAGTAGCTTTTACCAGACATCAGGAGGGTGAAGAGTTTGCGGCTTCTCAGGATGCTCTCAATAGTTCCTCTGTAGAATGTTCCGATGATGAGGGGTGGGAGATGGGCTTTTTTCAGCCTTCTCAGTAAGTAGAGATGCTGGTGGGCTGAGCTAGTGTTGAAGGACCAGGTGAGGTTCACCCCGTGAACATCAAGGAACATCAAGATCGTGCTCTTGACGATCTCAGTTCAGCAGAGAGTGGTCACTCCGTGCTCTCCTGAAGTCAACAACCATCTCTTTTGTTTTGTCCAAATTCAGAGACAGGTTGTTGGCTCTGCACCAGTGCGTAAGCTGCTGCACCTCACCTTAATGTGATTTGAGCTGCTGCACAGTCGCGAGTCAGCAAAGTCAACATGTCAGCAACGGGGGGCGGGGGGTTTGGGTGGTGCTGTTGAATAGGTCAGTAAGAACATCTGCCAGCTGGTCTGAACATCCTCTGAACACTCTGCCAGGAATGTTGTCTGGTCCAGCTGCTTTCCATGGGTTGAATCTGCGTAGAGTTTTCCTCACATCAGCCGTGGTTAGACACAGCACCTGGTCATTGGTAGGAGGGGTGGTTTTCCTCGCCGTTACATCATTCTGTGCCTCAAACTGAGCGCAGAAGCTGTTCAGCACATCTGGAAGGGAGGAATCACTGTCACAGGTGGGTGATGTTGTCCTGTAGTTGGTGATGGCCTGAAGGTCCTGCCACATGCGCCGCATGTTGCTGCTGTCCGTGAAGTGACTGGATTCTCTGGGATGAGTTCTTACGGCCGCCTTGTCACCTGTCCTGAAGGCGGAGTCTCAGGTCCTCAGCAGCGCACGCACCTCCGCAGTCATCCACGGCTTCTGGTTGGAGCATGTAGTGATGGTCTTGGAGACAGTGATGTCCTCAATACACTTGCTGATGCAGCTGCTCACTGATGCTGTGTACTCCTGGTGGAGTCTCTGTCGGTTGCAGACTCCCTGAACATGTGCCAGTCAGTGTGCTCAAAACAGTCTCGAAGAGCAGAGATGGCTCCTGCTGGCCAGGCTTTCACCTGCTTCAAAACCGGTTTGGAGCATCTGAATAGCGGTCTGTATGCTGGGATTAGCATATTCACAACCAGACTTGTGAAGGCCCACAGTTTATTTCCTGAGGTCTTGGCTTGGATTTATCAAGCTCAAAAAGGCATCGACTCTAAAGGTAGATCCAGCCCAATTAATTCCTCATTATGCCATTGGCCAATCAGAAGCTTGCTTTCACTGACTTGCCAGAAGAAATGTTCGGTGACATGAAAAAACTGAGATTGAATAACTTTAGCCTAAGTGTACAGTATGTAAAAGTTTGACCTCAGCTGTAACAGAGTTTCAAACAAGAACTGATTGCAAGTTGTGACCTGTGTAGTGTTTGTGATGATGAGGCACTTCTGATCAGTCTCACCTGTTGAACGGATGTTTCTTTAACTCAGCCTCTTTTACATAATCTATCACCTGCTTCTGAGTCCGGCCGCTGAGGGACAGAACCGATTACAAAGTTAAAGACAAGGAGACAAGTAACTAATATACAGTATGTAGCCACAATGAAAATGACTAAAAACAAGTACTGTACATGTAAACTACAATGACGCTTACAAGAAAATAAATGTACAAAAAAAAAAACCAACATCATTCTTAATACACAATCAATATGTGGATTTCAGAGACCCACAGCTGCTCCAAATGTGATGTTGATTTCTCTCTAATAGATCCCTACTGGTGTGAGGAGGTGCACAGACGTAATACCATAATCATGGTTGCTGTGATTATAGACTTCGGCACCCCGTGGCTGTCGGTCAATGAAAATGTGTGTGACCGTTGTTACATGCCACAATGCCTAGCGCACAAACTGGTCTTAAAACAGCCAAAATGCTTCCTCGCTCCAACTCCATTGCTGCATGTCTAACAGTTTAAGGCAAATACACAAGTTGGCTTTGAAGTTTTACTGAACTGTGATACAAAACATATTTTAAAAAATCTTTATCTACAAATTTGTACTTATTTATATCAGTATATGTCCCAGCAGTACAACATAGACAAAAGCACACTCATGCAGAGCCAGACAGAATAATCTTTATGTTAGCAACAACACACCTGAACCTGAAAGATGATCCTCTGCTGAAAAGGACAGCTTTAGGTTTGGGCTTAGGTTCTTCAAAGAGCCTGAAGAAGGCATGGTACTCCACACAGATCTTCCAGAAGATTTTACAACAGTCCCGACTCGCCATAGCAAATTCCAGAGTGTCCTGACACGCACTCTGCTGCAGAGACAACAGATTCCTATATGCTCAGACAATATACTTAAAAAACACGTTTAATGCCCCACTTTTACTCAGAAAATGTCAAATGTAATAAAACTGTAAAGATGTTAGAAGTGATCCTGCTCATATGCTATCAGACATGGCAGCATGAGAAAACATGCAGCATGGATGTTTAGGTAGAAATGCTTACGTTGAGGTCCGGTCTGAGTTTTATAAGGAACCTCTTCCTCTTGAAGCTGAGCTTGCGTACTTTAGACCAGTTAAAGGCATTGATCTTGGTGTGACCCTGCATAAAAACACACAACACATTATCCGTAAATCACTTGGGGCACTTGGATTCTGTACACAGTACTGAAAGTTTTTGGCATTGGAGAGCTTTTTTCCACTGTGTTACTGGTACAGTATTAAAGGGTTTGAGGATCATTAAGGTCTGTTTCGGCAAAATTCAGATGAGCCTTAATGTTCTTATGGGTTAGCAGTGGTTTTCATGTCACCACTCTTACATGGATGCATTTTTTTTCCTGATAGTGGAGTCATAAACAGTGACCTTTATTGATGCAAGTGTGTCCTGTAGGTCCTTTGATGTTGTCCTTGGCTCTTTTGTGGCTTCCTGGATGAGTCGTTGCTGTGCTCTTGGATGAATTTTGGAAGGTCAGCCACAGTTTTTCCATTTGGAGATAATGGCTCTCACTGTGGTTCTTTGGAGTCCCAGAGCCTTTGAAATAGCTTTGTAACCCTTCCCAGAATAATGTATTTCAATCACCTTCTTCCTCATCGGTTCTGGATTTTTTTTCTCTTCAATTTTGGCACAATGTGTTACTGAGTAAGACCTTTTAAACAACTTCATGCTGTTGTAAAAGTTCTATTTAAGTGGTGATCTGATTGAACAGGGTTTGCAGTAATCAGGCCTGGTTGTGTCTGGTCCAGCTGAACCTCATTATGAATGCAGTTTCATAGATTTGGGGAATTAGTACCTTTGAAGGGAAATACATTTTCACACAGTCCGAGCTAGTACAACTTTTTTTGCTTCAATAAATAACTCTTATTTAAAAACTGCATTTTGTGTTTACAGATTACCTTTGTTTTTCTTAGATTTTGTTTTAATTTCTGAAACGATTTAGTATGAGATATACACAAAAACAGGATGGGGCAAAGACTTTTCACAACACTGTATAAAAAGGTTAAACCAAGCAGCTGGTCAGTGAAAGGAATAATGTTTAACAAACTACTTCTTAAGAATGAAAGAATTGAAATGAGGATGTAGTTGCATTCATTGTTGTCACTGCAACCATTACAGTAATTTCTCACATGAGTGGAAATGAACTAGAATATAATAACTAGAACATTCCTGATGTTAAATGAAGTGAAGGTCATTGAAGTGACAAGAATATAACACAGGGTCTGAGTATAGGGTTATTGGTGTGCACGGTTTACCTGAAAGACCAGCACTCCTGTGTGGGCTACAGCGAGGCTGAGTTTGGTCCCTTCTCTGTCCTTAGCTGGATGCAGTCTGATGCCGTACATTTCCAGCCTACGTGCCACCTCCAATAACTGGTAGTCTGACTCTGCTGGGGTGTGCCCACTATGACAAACACACACACACACACACACACACATATATACCTCACTGAAGCCTTATTTTCATTAAAGCGGTTACTGAAGATGAATGAATGAACAAACGAAATGAATTATTGTGGAATAAAGGTCATGGTGTAGGAGAGCATTCCATTGCACTGCCATTATACCTGTGTGTGTTTAAAAGGCTCAACACTGTAGTGATGCACTTACACATGTTTATGGTGGAACTCCATGATCTTATCCATGAGGGCCATCTGGTCAGGAATGTAGTTATTATTGAGGAGGTGTTGCCTGCACTGAGTCTCCTCGAAATCTCCAATCTCAGCTGGGGGGAGGGAGGGAGAGAGAGAGAAAGAGACAGAGAGAGAAAGCAGAGAAGGAGGGGGGAGAGGTAGGTACAGACAGCGTGGGAAAAGAGGAGAGATGGGGGAAGGGCTGTTAAACAGTAAAGAATAAAGGCAGGTATAATGCTTTTACAGAGCTCAGAATGGAGCCGTGCTGTAATGACGGTTGCGTGATCACAAAGATATATGTTCTGTACCTTTTGTCAGTAATTATATGGCAGATAAAATTGCGTGAATACAGAACTAAAGCATCGTACTGCTTTATTGTATATCACAATCGTTATTACTCAATGCAAGTATTATTATACATACATTATGCAAGAGAGGACTTGAAATGGATTTTATAGCACTTATAATCTGCCTCTGTTGATATGACAACTTGGCTTTTTCGATATGGATAAGTCCTGAAATGTATCCATGGCAACAACCCATACCTTCCTGCTGATCTCTTTCCCCACAAGAACAAAAAAAAATAAAAAAAAGGTTCAAGATATGTGAACAGACATGTGAATAATTTGATGAGAGACAGACAGATGCTCACATTGGATGATGTGGGAGACGAGCAGGGCAGCACTGCTGTCGGTGCAGGTCAGCCGACCACTGGCCAAATCTTGCCTGATCTGAAGTGCAAAAAGATACCTGGAAAAACACAGAATCATGGCCATGTAAACAAAATGACTTCACACTGCTCAACACTAATTAAGAGAGAAAAAAAAATGAAGGACAGCAAAGAAATTATTAAATGCTGTCAATTAGATATTTCACCGGGTCAGCTCTTCCATCAGCTGGGCGTGGTCAGGAGGAAAAAACTTCACCACGAACCGCAGGACTGTGTGCTTGGGGCCTTAACACAAAAATACACATGGGAATTAGACATTGACCATCAGGCAGAGAAGTATTCAAAACTCCTAATGCATGAGACAACGCAAGTACACTGTGGCACTTACGTTTCATCTGCTTCATGATGGGTTTTAGAAGGTCGAGCCAAACCTGGGGAACACAGACCAAGTGTGAGGAATGAATCCAATGACAATATATGTATAGCACTTAAGATATATACACACATATACAGTGTCCTCCACTTATATTGGCACGCTTGGTAAATATGAGCAAAGAAGGGAGTGAAAAATTGTCTTTGTATAACCTTTTGATCTTTTAAAAAAAAAAAAAAATTCACAAAAATACTCTGCTCTCATGGATATCAAACAACACAGGTGTGTGTGTGTGTGTGTGTGTGTGTGTGTGTGTGTGTGTGTGTGTGTGTGTGTGTGTGTGTGTGTGTGTGTATATATATATATATATATATATATATATATATATATATATATATATATATATATATATATATATATATATATATATATATATATATATATATAAATATTTGTTAAAAATGTGTGCCACAATTATTGGCACCCCTATGAATTCATATGAGAAAACTACGTGATAGCTGTGATGTGCAGCAAAAGGTTGTTGAGCTTCACAAAATGGGAAGTGGCTATAAGAAAACAGCACAAGCATTGAAAATGCCCATTTCCACCACCAGGGCAATAATTAAGAAGTTCTGGAAATGTTATGAATCAACCTGGAATTGGACGCGTGTCTATATCGTCTCAACACGCTGTGAAGAGGATGGTTCGAGTGGCCAACAAATCTCCAAGGATCACAGCTGGAGAACTGCGGAAGTTAGTTGTGTCTTGGGGTCAGAAAGTCTCCAAAACTACAATCCGAAGTCACCTACATCACCACAAGTTGTTTGGAAGGGTTTCAAGAAAAAAACCTCTACTCTCATCCAAAAACAAACTCAAGCATCTTCAGTTTGCCAGACACTACTGGAACTTCAAATTGGATCGGGTTCTATGGTCTTTTTGGCAATAAACACCAGAGGTGGATTTGTTAGGATACACGGCATCATGGACTCTATCGAATATCAACTGATATTAAATGAAAACCTGACTGCCTCTACCTGAAAGCTTAAAATGGGCCGTGGTTGGCTCTTCCAGCAGGAAAATGATCCAAAACATACATCAAAATCAACACAATAATCGTTTACTGACCACAAAATCAAGGTCCTGCCATGGCCATCCCAGTCCCCTGACTTCAAACCCATAGAAAACCTGTGGGGTGAACTGAAGAGGAGAGTCCACCATCATGGAGCTCAAAATTTGAAGGATCTGGAGAGATTCTGTATGGAGGAATGGGCTCAGATCCTTTGCCATGTATTCTCCAACCTCATCAGGCATTATAGGAGAAGACTCAGAGCTGTTATCTTTGCAAAGGGAAACAGCACAAAGTATTGCCTAAAAGGGTGCCAATAATTGTTACACACCTATATTTAACAAAGACATTTTGTTTTTGAATAAACCTGTGTTGTTTGATGTCCATGACATCTTTTTTCCTCTCTCTCTCTGTCACTTTGTACTTTTTGTGCAATCTGAGAGAAATATCTGCTGTCGACGTTTAACATGCTGGCCAGTAACATGGCTCAAATCGAGTAATATTTGTATGTGTAGCTTGAGTGATTGTCTAACCTCCTACTGTCTCTCAGTATTGGATTCTCACAGTGTTTAATACTGTTTTTGCTTAACTAAGATGGATTACATCACTGATATGTGCTATATGTTAATATGTGTTTTGAGTATTCTGGCCACCAATGTTATTTTTTATATGGCATATAGCATCATATAGCACACTTTTGAACAAAAGACCAAAAGGTTAAACAATAAAGACAATTTTTCACAGCCTTCTTTGCTCATATTTACCAAGAGTGCCGATATTAGTGGAGGGCACCGTATACTGTATATACATACATTTGTGTGTACACACACACGGGGATTTAAAAGGTATGATACTCATGGCAATAAATCTAGTCGGTCTAAAAATATCTATACAGTATTTCCTAGGGTTGCCTCATGCAGGAGTCTCACCGTCATCTTGTGCTGGTCTTGAAACTCCAGACCGAAGTAATCTCCTTCAACCAGATTGAGGTGAGCACAGACCAGATCAAACAAAACCTTGCCCGATGCTCGTTGCTGCAAAGAACACACACAAAAGTACATGAATATTCATCTTCATTAGTACATGAATAGATGACAACCATGAAAAAGTGTCCATTCCAAGCACATTTTAGCATTCAAATGAAATGCGTCACACATATAGACTGAATATATGGTCAAAATAATAGATATAGACAGAAAAAGACATGCTTTTTCATTTCCAAAAGAATGTAGAATTCAATCAAAAGTAATAGTTTGATATTTTTAGTAATGGCACATTCCATTGGCACAATCCATTAAGAAACGCTTTATTGCGCTCCAGAGAAACTTGGCCCATGCCATTCTGCTCATGTTTATCATAGCATGTCACAGTAATGTGAGGGAGGCCTCAGACCTGTACTGCCCAACAAGCACGTCGCCACACCGCAACACAACAGTGAATAAATGACCAAAGCCCAACACAGTGTAGAACCAATCAACAGATAGTGCCACTAAGCTGAGAACCAACACAGCTCAAAACTGCCAATCAAACACTTCCAAAATCTTACCATAGCCCACCACAACTCAACAAAATTCAACACATCTTAATATACAATAGTCACCTCATCTCAGCATACCTCAACACACCCGAGCACAGTTAAAATATTTCAGTACAGGTTGACCAAAACAGCTCAACACCGAGCTCAGACACTGTTGGTGTCTAATTTTTGCTTCTTGGGCTTTGCATTTGAATTTGAGCTTACAAGTGAAGTATGTGACAAACATTTTTTGACAAAATGGAAGAGGGGGGGGGGTACCCCTCCTTTAACCTCTGCAGAGTTCCCAGTCCAAAATATTCCAAATGAGGAAAGGGTGATTTAGTACATCTCAACTGGCCAGGGAAATTCAAGCCAAATCTCTGATGCATTTCAATGCCTCAGAACATTCCATTTAACTCCCATAGAGGACTCCATGGTTCCCTCTGTATCACCATCACCCTGATCACTTTCCCCTTCCTGCTTGGGAAAAGGCTGAATGAGCCTGACTGTGGGAGGGCATTTAGGCCTACGGCTCATTCTCCCTCACACACAGATTTTGCTGATGACGGATCAAGTGAATGACACACTATTCAAATCACAGTCTGGGTATCTGTCTTACAGGCACAAACCATGCACATACAAGCACGTGCACACAGCCTGGAGAGGTGGGAGGACATGAATGAGTTCATTCGAACACCACACATACGCACACACACACACACCAGTCCAGATGTATTACTGAAGAGGGAAAATCCCAAGAGAACAGACAGTCAGTGGCCTACTGCCAAATTCACCAGCCACCTTTGTGCCAAAACCAGAACTAAACCAGCATGATGTCCTTCCTCCTCTCCCTTGCTCTCAACCCCTCTCTGTTATTCTCCCACAAAACACCCTCTCTTTCTGCTTACCCTCTCTCCCGCCTCTCCTCTCCATCTCTTTTACCTTCTGTTTTCCTCCCTCCACTTCCCTTTTTTTTTTCACCAGCACAAGGCACTGACACATGAATCTGGGCTAACATGCAGCCCACTCAATTACTAAAAGGTCACAAGCCAGCAGAAAACACCACTCCCATACACACAAGTGCAAACATGCACCCACAGACACACACACACACACACACACACACACACACACACACACAGCATATTCACAGAAATAAATCTTACTTTTATGAGTGGTATAAATAGCAGACAAGTGAATTAACTGTGTCAGGTGCATTAAATAACATAGAATACTGTCATTCACTGTTTTACATGCAATAAAGGTGGCTGGTTTCTTTATTTCAACAGTTGGCTAAGGGGGCAAATCTCATCTGTGTTTTCATTGCAATTCGTACTGCTGCCAGCAGAGTGCTCTAAAACCTATAAATTGTTCCTTTAATGAGAATAAATGGGGCAGAATTTGGGTCACATTTTCATTAAACTACCTTGTAACAGATGGCAAATGTGATGTATTTTAATTAAGGGTATCAATTTATTTCATAATTTACCATAATAAATTATTTTTCAAAACAGATAGAGGTTTCAGTGGGGTGGGTTGGGGTGGGGGCAGCATTCACTAGTATGCGAACTCTAGTAGGATAGATAAATATCTCAGGTGGTTGTGCTGGCAGTCGCCAGATGATTCATTATCTCATTCCTCATACAGTCATCTGCACAGCCAGCATCTCGTTCCACTATACACTGTAAGCTCTTGGAAACTGGACTGATAACAGAACAGTAAGGCCATTGTGTTAAAGCTGGCAGCCTGAATTTTTCTTCTACTGTTCAGTGAGTAATGCAGTGCAAAAGAGAGGGCGAGGTTCACAGGCCAGAGCGGCCAGAGTATTTATGGAGTGTCTGATGAGCCGTGCAGCGTTGGGTGGCAGAATATTCCAGACAGAAGGAGAGCTGCTGCCCGAGGCATGAGACAAAAACGGACACAGCGACTGGTCATGCCACACAGGCAAAGAGAAAGACTACCTTCTGGACAAGACTGATTGTCTGAGTAGGTCACAGTGTAGTGAGTGTGAGCAAGAAAGAAGAAGGGGGATGGGAACAGGCCTGCAAGGCTGAGCAGGTCAGTCTGTCACTATTGCTGTGAGAACAAGCTACGTTCTGTTCGTCTGCTGTTCACATACACTCCAAATGAAAAGTAAAGCATCTGTAAGCTAAAAGATTTTTGCCTTGTGTTGACACAGTTCTATGTTTCCTATAACAATAATAATACCACCTTGTGGAAAGATGACATATCTTAGAACATTATCAGTTTTTAAACTGCTAACCTGTAAATGATGAGCAATAGAAACTGAAATGTAGAAGACAATCTTTTCCACTATACAAGCATTATAAATTTTATAATCAAAAGACATATTTATCTGTTCATATAGAAGAACATAAGTAGAGGTGTGGTTTAGCAGGAGTCTGCAGAGGGAAGAAGGTGTCTTGGGGATGAGCTACAGGGGTAATGACTAATGTGGCACACCTGAGCCCTGTTTTCCCAATGTATATTAACATGGTCTCTTTTTACTATCTCCATGTGTGCGTGCGTCTCCCTCTCCCCCTCTCTCTCTCTCTCTCTCTCAGCAGTGACCTGGCATACAGCGGGGGAATATAAGTATTGAACGAGTCAACATTTTTTTTTTTCAGTAAATATTTTTCCAATGAGGCTATTCACATGAAATTTTCAACAGGCATCAGTATTAACTCAAGAAATCTGGAAATATAAAGAATTCACAACGTTAAAGTCCATAAATAAAGGTGTGTAATAAAATAATGACACAGGAAAAAAAAGTATTGAACACACTAAGAACAAGCAATTCTCCAAGGCAAGGTAAAGCAAGGAACAAGCTGAAATCCATACGTAATTATACCCCCTATCTGTGCAAATTAATATCAGCTGGGTTACTAAATTGATGGTCTATAAAACAGCTTTTCGTTGCCAAGGTGTCACACAAGAAACAGCTCATGATAGATAAAAGCAGAGCTCTCCCGAGACCTTCACAACCTTATTGTTGCAAAACATATTGATGGAATCGGATACAGACGCATTTCAAATCTTCTGAATCCTCCAGTAAGCACCATTGGGGATATTATCCACAAGAGAGCAACATCACTGTCATCAACCGGCCATGCACAGGAACTCGTCGCAAGATTTCTGACCAGGGAGACCAGGCTTTAGTCAGAAGTGTAGCCCAAGAACAAAGGGCCACTCAGAAAGCGCTCCAGAAACACTTGGAAGCAGCAGGTACCATCATCACAGAGATAGAGCAAACTGCTCACGCTCACCCAAGACTCCCTTACTAAAGAAAAGGCATGTTGAAGCTCATTTAAAGTTTGCTACAACTCATTTGGACAAGCCTATGAAATACTGGGAGAGTGTAGTCTAATCAGACGAGAGCAAAACTGAACTTTTTGGCGGTCATACACACACACACACACACACACACACACACACACACACACACACCATGTTTGGAGAAGAAAAGGCACTGCACATCACCGTAAAAACACTATACAAACAGTGAAGTTTGGAGGTGGAAGCATCATGGTGTGGGGCTGTTTTTCATCACATGGTACTGGTAGACTTCATATAATTGAAGGAACGATGAACGGAGCCCTATACAGGGAGATTCTTGAGAAGAATCTGCTGGCATCCACCAGGATGATGAAGATGAGACGTGGGTGGACCTTCCAGCAGGACAACGATCCGAATCATACAGCAAAGAAAACTCTCAATTGGTTTCAGAGAAAAGAAATCAAGGTGTTAGAATGGCCCAGTCAATCACCTGACTTGAATTCAATTGAACAAGATTTAAAGACAATATATTTAGAAGAATGGGCAAAATCACAGCTGAATACTGCGGCCGATTCATTTCTTCATACAGGAAGTGTCTTGAAGCTGTCATGACAAACAAAGGCTTCTCCACTAAGTATTAAATAAATTTCCCTTAGTGTGTTCAATACTTTTTTCCTGTGTCATTCCTCTTTATTAACATAACTTCATTTATGGACTTTAATGTTGTGGATTCTTAATATTTGTGGATTTCTTGGAGTTAATACTGATGTCTGGTGAAAATTTAATGTGAATAGCCTGAGTGGAAATATATTTACTGAAAAAAAAAAAATGTTGATGCGTTCAATACTTATTTTCCCCACTATATATGTGTGCGAGCCAGCGATCTCATTTGCTTTTCCTTCACTTTGTTACCGTCTACCATGCCTAGGGACACAAGCAAGAATAAAACAAGCTTGTGTAATCTCACCCTGGGCCTGTTTCTGAGCAGTGTGTTGCAGATGGTTACAATAACAAAAACAAACAAACAAAAAAAAAAACTAAAAGGAAACCGTTCAGCCACCATTGTTTTTCTGTGCTCATAACCCAGACAGATGCACACGACCTGTCTGCAGTAAAAAACAAAACAAGACTAAACTAAAAGCCTACAGAAAGCAACACATCCAACCCACACCATTTTCCGTACTGCTTATCTTACACAGGGTCACGTGCTCACGCAGGGCACAATCACACATATACACACTACGGTACTACAATTTAGAGATGTCAATCTGCCTACAAAATATATCTTTGGACTGGGAAGGGAACCAGAGTACCCAGAAGATGCAAACTCCAGGCACACAGGGCAGAGGTGGGAATAGTACCCCCAACCCTGGAGGAGAAGGATGGTGGTGAAGGGATGACTGTGGTAGCCAGAACTAACTTGTCTCATGGACATTCCAGAAGAGTAAATGGAAGTACAAGTTTATTCATATATACACGTTATATACACACACACAAATATATATAAATAAAAAAATAAAAAAATATATAAATAAATATATATATATATATATATAGATAAATAAATATATATATATATATATATATATATATATATATATATATATATATATATATATATATATATATATATATATGAATGAGAGGACTAAAACAAGAGGATGTGCTGTGTAGGAAAATAATCAACTTCCCGAGTGGACAGAAAAGTTTTCGCCATGTCGTAGCGGGGTTCAAGTTCAAGTCCTGAATATGCCATAGCCATCCGTGGACAGGGAAGTAAAGGGAGCAAAATCGGCATGCTCTCTGAGTAAGCGGGATGGCATACACTTCTTCCCTCGTCAATCACAGTAGCGTGTACTCATGTACCCAGAAATGGGCAGATAGCACTTTTACACCGCTCTATGACACAGTATATGCAGCATTACGAAAATTTGGTGGTTGGCTACCTTCACGTGTCTTGGAGGAAGCACGTGTTGGCCTTCAGCCTCCCCAGCTGGTAAAGGATGTGTGATAGGGAGAGCTGGTTGGTGGGAATTGGCAGATAAGCAAATTGGAGAAAAAAAAAGAAAGAAAAAAAATTATTATTGTATATCACAATACCACCTCTGTACATAGGAGATATCCATCAACAGTACCCAAACTACATCCAAAATAATCAAACTTAGTGAATTCTATCCAAATTTGCCCTATAAAAAAAAGCTAGTAAAGACCATTAAGACGCAGGGGATGAAATCTTCACGCACAGTCCAGTGACTATTGCTCAGTCTTTAGTTCCACTGAGCATCTGTCAGTTGGAAACTTAAATGAAATTGCACTGTGGCAGAAAATTCAATATGGAATGGCCTGGCTTACCCTCACACCTGCCCTACACACACACACACACACACACACACACCCCAATGACCAATCGAAAACGCCAGTGCAGATGTGCAAGCTGGACACCATCGCTATCTGAGACACTACATCAATCTAAAAAAACCTGTCCCCATGGCAAGTGATGGAGAGAGAGGGGGGAAAAAGAGAAGAGAAAGAACAAAAAAATAAATAGCTTTCAGTTTTAAGTTAAACAGAGTTATAGACCAAACTGGAACAGGAATTTGCAAGCACTCATTTTTCTGCCACAGAGCAACAGTCCCTAAGCCAAAAGTCCACACTAAATCTAGCTTTTCTTCTCCTTCCTTTCCTCCTGTTCTTTTTCTAACTGTGCTATACACTGAATATTTAAAATCCCTTGCTGAGGATTACAAAAAAAAACACCACAGCTTCTGCATAAATATAACCAAAGCTCCTTTAGACATCATTCTAGCTCCTTTAAATTAATCTACAAAGTCTGTATTTGCCAAACAAAACAATATATTTTACCAAGAGTGGCTTGTTTCCGAGTCACTGGACAGGACTGCTGAAAGTGCCGAGTCTCATCTTTCATTTACTTACTTATTATTCTCCTTGTTTTTATCTGACAGAAGAGGAAGGAAAGATATCACCAGAAATTCCTGCCTTCTTTTATTTCTCTTGCCTTCATATTGCTCAGTCACTGGTACGTTCTGTCTAGAAGTGGAGTTTTTCCTCTTAAAACAAACCTGCTTTTCATCTTCATTTTTTTTTTTTTTAGCATGCCCATGTCAACTCACCCTTGCTATTTCCTCTTGGAAATAAATTCTTGACACCAGCTTTAAGTTTGTTCCATCACTAACAGTTCAAACAAAGTTTGCTCAATGATCCCTCGGCAGTGCAAATGTCTTGAATCAACATATCTGTAGACTTCAGGAGTGCTGAGTTTTTTCTAAACTTTTGATTTCAAGTATTCATTATATAGTCCAACTACGTGACCATACAGTACACATCAGCCACGGTCATCTCGTTCTCTCAATCGAATATGATCACTGATATGACGACTTAGGCATTTTTAAATAAATTAACTGTATAAGTCAACGGGAAAATCATGCCAGCTTTATGCATGTTTATGCTTTCTGCCAAGAAGACGTGTGCTTCATCTTCATCATGCAATATCAGACTCTTCCACTCTCACTCCCATTTCTTTACACTCTCACACTCGCTCCCTGCTGATTGGCTGCCAGCTCTTTCCAATCAGCATGTAAGCAGACTTCTTTCGCACCTAAAGCTGGTGCATGATGAACTTTAACGTATCCGAGTTAGTGAATGTTTTCCCACCAATTCCAACCCGAAAACCTGTGACACAGTGAATTACTATGACAGGACGTTGAGGGGGACTCACAGCAGCTCATGAGCACTACTCTTTATAGTATTTTCTCTACTGACTGAATTATTGTTTTATTTTCCCCCCTATTTTTAAGAAATATTCCATGCACTGGAGATTTAAATATGAAGAAAAAAAAATAAAAATAAGCATGGCATGTCTCCTAAAGTGATATTACTTGCAAGTAGTTCATTTCCATTAAGAATTTAATGGACACCATTATCCCTGTGGCTACATCTTAAATGTAGTTCTATTGAGCATACACAGTGCATTTCAGGTTCTACACCACCATTGTGTCATACCCCATGTAGAGGCATAGATGAATAATAGGAAACTGTTTGTTAATTATTGCTGCAGGAAGATGAGGTGAAAATGGTGGATTTATGTCTACTGCAGTCATGCAAGGAATTTAAAACGGAGCCAAATGTCAGGGGCATAAAGCATTCCTGTGGGTTTATAAACCGAAATGAATATGAAACATCAACCTTTTTAAAAAAAAACAACAACAACAAACAAACAAACAAACAAAAGTGATTATTATAGTAATTATATTGATTCCTTGTTGCTTTTTTTTGGCTTAGGAATCAACCATTTTCATCCTCTGAGATTATGCATATTACTATATAGTGTAGCAATACTAAAATGTTCACTGTCTGTGGCTGCATAAAATGATACCCTTATTAATCTTTGATTGCGTTACAATACTTAATCCTTTAAAAATTTTATATCTTCATGCAATTTTAAAGTAATTTGATATCTTTGGTGTAATGTAGGTGATACACAAATAAGTGATGAAGCAAAGCTAATCAGGAACTGAAAACAGTGCTGGAACAGAAATAGTGCTGGATTTCCAAATTTCAACAAGGTAAAACCTGCGGTAGTACAGTACAGATTAGTGCATGCGCATTATCAGTTGTATATTAGCATGAAAACTCTCAGTAAGGAATCGGCTATGGGTGTGCGATATGGGCATACATATCGTAGGACGATAGAAAAATGTCTCTTGATGGTAACGTTTATAGCGTAAAAGCCACTTTCCGACAGCTGATTTACATCACTAAGCATCAGCCCAAATAAAAATAAGGAAATTGTACCTAAAAGGGGGGGTACTTCTGTCGTTTGGACAGGGTTTGGGCATAACAAATCAGACACTGCTTAGAGAATGGTAAATTGTAAGGTATGCCAGAGACCAGTCAGGAATACATGCAGTTATTTTGTATAGATGATTTTATCAACAATTTTAGAGAAAATGTAATATGTAGTGTGATGTTTAATTTCAGCATATGAAATTATCCATATTGGGAAAAGATCGTGTCCATATCGCCCAGCGCTAGATACAGCAGTCTACTGACAGTATTTATAGGCAGCTCTCTCTCTGTCTCTCATACACATGCGAGAGGAACAAATAACCATATGCACTCACTGTGTTGACAAGTTAGTATGTGCCAGCATGTCACATACAGCTGCTGTCTGAGTGGGTTTGCATGATCAGCCCTATTCTAATTTGATCATATGGTTCATTGCACACTTAAGACACACTGAGCTATGATGTGGTGATCTGTGTTTTTCTTAACAGCTTCAGACTAAACCATTACAATATTTTTTCCTTGGCTGTTAAAGGGATAGTTCACCCCAAAATTACAATTCTGTCATCAATTACTCACCCTCGTGTCGTTCCAAACTCGTAAGACTTTCGTTCATCTTTGGAACACAGATAAAGACAATTGAATGAAACCTGGGAGATTTCTGTCCCTCCGTTTACAGTCCAGTAACCAAAACTTTCCATGGTGAAGGTGAGTAATTGATGGCAGAATTTTCATTTGTGAGTGAACTATCCCTTTAAATGTTGCCTTTCCTAAGCAAGCATATCTTTGCTATCTAGACGGATAAAACTTTCACTGATGAAATAGTGATGCAAGCCTTTGACTTGTGACTAATGATCAATAGAGTGGTATCTGTGTGTAATAAATCTTTCAAGTTCATTGCGATTACCAGGAGCAGGGTCATACGAGGCTCTTCATTCAAACATCGTGCCATTTGAGTGATGGAACAAGCCAATTATCCCTGCAGGATCAATAAGGCATCTCTGTCTAAATTACCCAAAAACAAAAAGTTGCTGCTTTTTACATTACGCCTCCTCTGACCATCTCAGTCACTCACTAGATTAGTGATGGGGCAAGTGGTGGCTCAGCGCACTACTGACTCAAAGGTCGGGAGGTCAAATCCCAGCACCACCAAGCTGCCACTGTTGGATCTTTGAGCAAGGCACTTCACCTGTAACTGTTTAGTTGCATCTTGTCTCAGTTGTAAGTCACTTTGGATAAAAGTGTCAGCCAAATGAGGTCAATGTAAAGAGCACATACCCGACAGTTGTGTAAAAGAATGTACTTCTGATTATGATCTCTTCCTTCCATGTGTTTTATGCATAAAACATAACAAAAGACTGATGAGCCTAGCTGAAGGTTAGGTGTCTAACATGATAATGTACTGTTTAATTTCTGAACTGGCCCTATAATTGTGAGAATTGTCAATACTGAGCAAAATAACCATTACCATTTTGGCCACTACCATGCATCCCTGTGCCATGGGAGCAGACTGATCTATGGTAATAAATTAATCCCAATAAATCAAAAACAATGTTCAGACAATCAGATGGCACAACAGAGTAGCAGGGCATAGAATGTAGATTCAGATAATCCCAAAGTTGCCAAATAAGGCATCACCCACACCAAAAACTGGGTTAAGACTAACGATATATGGGCTCCTGGCTGGTGCAACAGAACAGTGTTCATCCTATTTTTGGCCATGCTCTCTGGGTAGGTGGGATGACAGTGTTGTGAAACAGTATTTGCCCCCAGCCTGATTTCTTCTGTATCTCGTACTAAATTGTTTCGGAAATTAAAACAAAGTCGAAGATAAAACAAAGGCAACCTGACTAAACACAAAATACAATTTTTAAATGATGAATGTTATTTAATGAAGCAAACTTATACAATACCAACTGTGTGAAAATGTATTTGCCCTGTAGTTCCCCAAATCTATGAAACTGCATTCATAATGAGGTTCAGCTGGACCAGACACAACCAGGCCTGATTACTGCAAACCCTGTTCAATCAAATCAACACTTAAATAGAACTTTTTCGACAGCATGAAGTTGGTTAAAAGGTCTTACTCAGTAAGAGTACTACTATGCCAAAATTGAAAGAAATTCCAGAAATGATTGAAGGAAGGTGGTGATAGAAATACATCAGTCTGGGAAGAGTTACAAAGCTCTGGGACGCCAAAGAACCACAGTGAGAGCCATTATCTCCAAATGGAAAAACTCGGCACAGTAGTGAACCTTCCCAGAAGTGTCCAACCTTCCAGAGTTCATCCGAGAGCACAGCAACTACTCATCCAGGAAGTCACAAAAGAGCCAAGGACAAGCTCAAATGAATTACAGGCCTGTCTTGCTATCAGAAAGACACTGGGCAAAAATGGCATCAATGGAAGAGAGGCAAGGCGAAAACCCCTGCTAACCCAGAAGAACATTAAGGCTAATCTGAATTTTGCCAAAACACACTACCAGAAAACCCTAAAAGAGAATGTCTGGTCTTCAGTCCATAAGTTGAATCTCAAGTGCATCTGGATTATGCAGCAAGACAGTGAGCCAAAGCATAGGAGTAAGTCCTAGTCCTAGAAGTAAGTGAAAGAATGATCTCCAGTTATCAGAAGCATTTGGTTGCAGTTATTGCTATTAAATGTGGCACAACCAGATTTTAAGTTCAAGAGGGCAATTAGTTTTTTTCCATTGGTGATCGGTGTTGGATCACTTTTCTGCTCCAGAAAAAAAAAAAATTAAAAACTGTATTGTGTGTTTACTGAGGTTGCTTTTGTTTTATGTAGCATTCTGTTTGAAGATGTAAAACTATTTAGTATGAGATATATACACAAAAACAGGATGGGGCAAATACTTTCACAGCACTGTATTCTCTCTCTCCCCTGTCAGTCACAGCAACACTATCCAAACGTGGATGTCTGATCTCATGTATGTGGAAGAGGGCGGATAGCAGGTTCCTCTGGAGGAGTTATGTTTCAGCCTTCACTCTTGTCCTGCGATTGGGGAGAGCTGGCTGTTCCGTGGGAACTGGCCAAGACCAAATTGGGGGGAAAAAGAGGAAGTAATTATAAGTAATTTCCTGTCTTGTCATGTAGAATAAATTGAATGGAAAGTGAGACCTGGGTCTGACTGCATCGGTGACCAGACTATGGTCATTAAACTTAACACCACAACAGAACATGATGTAATCCATCATCTGCTGTTCTACAGGGGGAAGCGGCAAGCAACAGAAATTCTTCTTAAACACATTCAATACAACAATATATAAATGTGCGATTATTATATTTATTTATTTTAATTAACAAGTCACATTAAAATTCATACAAGAGATCTGGGTCTGTGGCATGACTTACTAATAAAAACAAACACAGCCATGGTACATACACAGACACTCTGGAAAGGAACCAATAAATCCACTGTGTGCAGATTACACTAAACTCCTTATCCTTCACCACTCAAGGCCAGCAGCATCCACAAATACACACACACACACACACACACACACACACACACACACACACACACACACACGGCTGGATGTCCAGAGCTCAAGGCGCTTTCTGATCGGAAAGGATTGAGGTCAGTAATGCTCAGTTCCTGATGTCTGAGGTAGTGGCAACTGGAGATGTTTCTATACACACACACACACACACACACACACACACACACACACACACACACACACGTGCACACATAAACTGAAGACAAGAAGCAGTGGAATACATGACATGAAACCCACAAGAACAATAACAAGAATACCCACATGTACACACAGGCAATCAGTTGCCATGGCAACTCAGAACCAGAGAGTGTGTTATCCTGTTAGGATCATGGGAGATTCTGAAGGCTTTGGGATGCTTGTGATTTGACCCTGCTTGATTTATGACAGCGAAGACATAAATAAATGAGGATGCAATGTAACTGCATTCATTTTTGCATTTTTTGCTCTCTCTCTCCTGCTCTCTCTCTCCCTCCCCTGCTCTCGCTCTCTCCCGCTCTCGCTCTCTCTCTCCCCCTCTCCTGCTCTCTCTTTCTCTCTTCCTCTCCTGCTCTCTCTTTCTCTCTTCCTCTCCTGCTCTCTCTTTCTCTCTTCCTCTCCTGCTCGCTCTCTCTCTTCCTCTCCTGCTCGCTCTTTCTCTCTTCCTCTCCTGCTCTCTCTTTCTCTCTTCCTCTCCTGCTCGCTCTCTCTCTTCCTCTCCTGCTCGCTCTCTCTTCCTCTCCTGCTCGCTCTTTCTCTCTTCCTCTCCTGCTCGCTCTTTCTCTCTTCCTCTCCTGCTCGCTCTTTCTCTCTTCCTCTCCTGCTCGCTCTCTCTCTCTCTCGCTCTCTCTCCTGCTCGCTCTCTCCCGCTCTCGCTCTCTCTCTCCCCCTCTCCCGCTCTCTCTTTCTCTCTTCCTCTCCTGCTCTCTCTTTCTCTTCCTCTCCTGCTCTCTCTTTCTCTCTTCCTCTCCTGCTCTCTCTTTCTCTCTTCCTCTCCTGCTCTCTCTTCCTCTCCTGCTCTCGCTCTCTCCTGCTCTCGCTCTCTCTCCCCCTCTCCTGCTCTCTCTTTCTCTCTTCCTCTCCTGCTCTCTCTTTCTCTCCCCCTCTCCTGCTCGCTCTTTCTCTCTTCCTCTCCTGCTCGCTCTCTCTCTCCTGCTCGCTCTCTCTCTCCTGCTCGCTCTCTCTCTCCTGCTCGCTCTCTCTCCCCCTCTCCTGCTCTCTCTTTCTCCTGCTTGCTCTCTCTCTCCTGCTCGCTCTCTCTCTCCTGCTCGCTCTCTCTCCCCCTCCCCTGCTCTCTCTTTCTCTCTTCCTCTCCTGCTCTCTCTTTCTCTCCCCCTCTCCTGCTCGCTCTTTCTCTCTTCCTCTCCTGCTCGCTCTCTCTCTCCTGCTCGCTCTCTCTCTCCTGCTCGCTCTCTCTCTCCTGCTCGCTCTCTCTCTCCTGCTCGCTCTCTCTCCCCCTCTCCTGCTCTCTCTTTCTCCTGCTTGCTCTCTCTCTCCTGCTCGCTCTCTCTCTCCTGCTCGCTCTCTCTCCCCCTCCCCTGCTCTCTCTTTCTCTCTTCCTCTCCTGCTCTCTCTTTCTCTCCCCCTCTCCTGCTCGCTCTTTCTCTCTTCCTCTCCTGCTCGCTCTCTCTCTCCTGCTCGCTCTCTCTCTCCTGCTCGCTCTCTCTCTCCTGCTCGCTCTCTCTCTCCTGCTCGCTCTCTCTCTCCTGCTCGCTCTCTCTCCCCCTCTCCTGCTCTCTCTTTCTCCTGCTTGCTCTCTCTCTCCTGCTCGCTCTCTCTCTCCTGCTCGCTCTCTCTCCCCCTCTCCTGCTCTCTCTTTCTCTCTTCCTCTCCTGCTCTCTCTTTCTCTCTTCCTCTCCTGCTCGCTCTCTCTTGCTCTCGCTCTCTCTCTCCCTCTCCTGCTCTCTCTTTCTCTCTCCCTCTCCTGCTCTCTCTCTCTCTCTCCTTTTCCACACAGAAAAATCTGAGATTTTTTTCTTTTTTTTCTTTGTTCCAGGAATTGTTACTCTCAATTCTTCAGAATGACATCAGAAAATCGAGCCGCTACTACGTGGAGGAGAACACTGATCCGACATGTGTAATGCGAGTGACACAGCGACAGAATGACACCTCGGGATGTGCGAGCACGAACTTCGCCCCTATTCAAGCTCGATCGGGTTCACCTAACCTGCAATTTAAGTGATTACAGATGACATCAGCAGATTTTCACCCCACAAAAGTTTGTAGTATTTACAAGTCTGAAAAGTAGTAATTCAGGAGCAAATGACCCTCTCTATTCATTCGAACACAAAGCCTTTTCAGCAGCAATTCTATCTGACTGACATCGTGGTAATATAATAACTAAAACTGAAAATAGGCACAGCCGTTTGCAGCGTCATTATTGTTTGAGTGTCTCGCCCAATCCTGACATGTATGATCAGGCACTGACATGTCAATCCGCGAAATCTGTGGGATTTTAGGAAAATTACAGATGTGTTATCCTACCCGAACCTCCTCGGCTAAATCAAGTTGGAACAGTAATTTTGTGTTGACAATGTGCAAATGACACTTCCATTGCAAGATCATAATCACAAACCATTATAAGATTTTATTTCCTGGATGTGAACCTGGTCCTTTCTTAAAATCAAAACTAAACAATAAAAACACAAGGTGGTGAGTGTTTAGGTTGGTGGTAAAGAGAGGTCGGGAGATGCCACAGCTTGGACGGTGCAGTGGCAGTGAGCATTTCTGTGATGTTTTCATACTGACAGTTCATATTGACACAAGGTCTCATTCAAATGCGTTCTCTGCTTCAGTTGGATAGAAAAGCAGAAGAACCGGTCAACGCCACAGGGCCAAATGCAAATGAAATCTCTCTCCCAACTGATTACCATCTCTCATGCCTTGACAAAGGAAGAGTGGAGGACCTGAGAGAGAGACAGAGAGCGAGAGAGAGAGAGAGAGAGAGAGAGAGAGAGAGAGAGAGAGAGAGAGAGAGAGAGAGAGAGAGAGAGCGCGCGAGAGAGCGAGAGAGCGAGCAAGAAATTGTCCCGGACACATTTTTGGTTAGAGGAGGAGTTACATAAAGCTTCATTGAACTGAGCCAAGCCCTTTTCAATAGCCTAGTTAGTTCTCCATTATATTTCTTTTTGTAGACTCGCACCAAAGCTCATACACATACTCTGTAGGACCACGTTTCCATGGTAACTTTTCCATCCAGAAGCGACGGGGTGGTGTCTCCAGTCTTCTACCACTTCACCAGAAAACATTTCTAGCAAACAGCCCAGCTTATGCTAGCATAACAAAAGCACAAGCTGTGTCCCAGATGACACACTATACGCTATTAGGGACGGATGATACCTTATCGTTTGAGATATACCGCTAGAAATTCTCCCCACAATAAGAATGAGTCTTCCCACGATGATAACGATAAAGCCTAGTTGATTATGTATTTCTGTGTGCGACCCATTCGCAGCTCACGTGCGGAGCGAAAACGAGTACGGCGGAAGGAGGACGTGAAGCTGAGGGGGAGTTTATCGCTAAATGAGGAGCTACCTCTACAATCTGGAACTGGTTTGGTTACAGAAAATCAGTTTTACTTTTAGATCAATGTTTGTGTTTCAGAGGCTCTCAAGATCACAGCCATCACTCGGAGCCAAAAACAGTAGAGAATGGTACTATATTTATATCGCCACTGATATCGTTATCGCAATAAACACCAGAAAATATCGTGATATAGTTTTAAATCCATATCGCCCATCTCTATACACTATGCACTTACACTATGCACTCTACCGTCTAGTGTATGAATTTTAGAAGGGTAGTGTCCTCTCAAACTGAACACTAATGGGTTTTTTTTTTACTAACTGGAAGTATAAGCCGTTTCCTAGGAGATGGAAAACGACTTCAAACGCACGTGATGCCACGCCGCTAGCCGTAGCGGAATACCCAGAGTCGACGAAAATTTCTCTCTTCATTTTACTGTTAACGTTACTGAACGTCAATGTTACCTTTCAAGCCCAACATGACCTTTTTTCAGTCTGAGCAAATTTGTGCCAGCGTCGGTGCCCGGTATCCCCTCCCCTCTTCTGCTACACAAGCAAAGCTACGTAGAATAGCGCATAAGTGTGTCGTTTGGAACGTGCCTACAGTTCATCTAATGCGGTGAGATCTGGTGCTGGTGAAGAATATGGTGTAACAGTCTGAAGGCAGCGGCTCTTATTTAGTAGATTTAATTGCCCGGGTCTCGGGAGAACCGCACAATAAAAATTTTTTTACTGCTTCTAATTTCGGTCAAGCTCCTCTGTAGTTCCTTAGTACGCAGTTCCACTGTGTACTACATGCTCTGTATTACAGGCATTTTAAAGCCATCAAATTCATGACCCAAGTCTATCATGGTAAGAAAGAGAATGGAATAATGGCAATGTTCTTGTATACACAGCACAGAATGACACGGCTATGGACACGCAGTTCAGTCGGGTTATCAGATCTAATGATGCTAGTGATTTCAGGTATACACCTTCATCACACAATGACAGGAAAACCCAGTAAGAGTTTAAGCTATGCTGATGCAAAAGTGCCTATTTTTCATCACAATCGCCATCATTAAACATATAACGAGCTGTTAGTTGAATGCAGCGTCAAAGTCTACATCCCAAAACTCATTAGACTAAAATGGCTGAATGCTAGCAGAAGATAAAAAGCAGAATCTTTTTTTTTAAATCACTAAAAACTACTTTAATCTAATCACCAGTTCCTTAAATGATCTTTCCAACAAAGAATATCCTGAAAGAATAGCACAGACTGTGACTTATATGTTCATAATTCTTCAGAAAGAAATATTATACAATACAGGGTATTATGGAATGTGTGATTAGTGAGACTCAAGCGGTGGCCCAGAATTCAGACATTACTGGAGTTAAGTAGACGTGAGCCGGTGGATAAGAATAGCATCCCAGTGGGAACTTCCTGTGTAGAGAGGACATCGGTCCTCTGAGTGGCACCCACACACACGCAAAAACATCCCATCTGGTCTGTGCAAGACATCGACAATTAAACTATTCAGTCTCGAGTCCTGCTCATCCAGGACTGGCAGAGCTACGGCATACCGAATGGATATTGTGCACTATATTCACTGGAATATGAATCTCATTACATGGGAAATTCATTCATAAAACCGAAAACTGTCTGGAGAGAATAAATCTACTTCAGAGTAGAGAACGCTGAACGGTGGGAAATAGCTTCAGGCTGACTACAGGCTATTGCTTTTCCCTGATTTCAGACAAAAAAAAAAAAAAAAAAAAAAAAAGATCCATCTGTGTGGATTATGCCATTTAACACACTAAGAAGCATGTATGTGTGTATGCACGTGTGTTTGTTGAGGGTGGGCTTCAGGGATGTTGTTTTTGAACTGTCCCAGTTTTCTGCCTCCAACAGGATAAAGGTTAATGTGAAGCGCTACTGGAACAATGGCTGCGTGTGTGCGCGTGTGCACCAAAGTGACCTCTTTTCTCAGTTTTACTGCACCATTATTAATTAGAGTCTAGTTTTATTTGCTGGTTGAGTCGTATGCTGTATTTCGGCTGCTTGCGGCTTGATCATGCGCATTATGTGTGTAATAGACTATTCCCAAGGAACCGTACTGGATTATTGTTTATCTGATAAAGCAGGATATGAGTGCGTCTGTGTGGGAGTGGGCGGGTTCATTTGTAAGGCATCTGTTCCACTTAAATGGCAATCTCGCTGACCATCACAGGACTTGCGATGCCTCCCTCTCCGCACCCTGCCGTGGCCGACCGCTCGGAGTGAAATCGGTGACGAGGAGATTACAGTAAATCATTAACTGTGTTGTCAGAGACACTGCTTCCTGTATCGTGTTTGACAATGTAGTTCACCTCCAAATGTGAAAATATTTAGTTCTTTTTAGAGGGGGGAGGGGCACTTCATATCTCTGTATATACAGCGTTTCCTGATCCTCTGATTATGGTATAATATGAGCTAAGTGTTTTCTTCTCAAAAGGCACAGCTACAGAAGCAGCATACTCTAAGTAATCGAACAATGACATATTTAGTATAGAAATTGCTGCCTTATTTCGCTTATAGAAAAACAAACAAACAAAACCCCACCAGAAATCTGTGACCCACAGATGATATCACGCGTATGCCTGTTGGTCTGCCAAGCCCGTAATGCAGCCATTTGCAGTTCCTACTCATTTGGGGGACTTTTAGCCTTCCATCTAATCGTCGTTAAACGGTGGGGGCAATTAGACATGGTGTAGACAAAACCGGACAACCAAAATTTGTGCTGCTGCTGAGCAGAACCACAAGGAATGAACAGTGTGTGCTGCTGTGGTACAGGTGTTGGAAAAACACTCCAAAAACCTGTCAAATTGCTCTGAAAATGATTTCCATCTAAATGCAGAACAGCAAACAAATCTACACTACATTCTGCCATCACAGTGTATTCAGCTGATAACTTCCTAAGTATATTGATAACTAAGTATCTAAATCTTCGGTCGGCATGTGGACAAAGACAGCAGTTGGTATTGGATAGGTCCAATACTCCATACCCAACCCCCGAGCCTGTTCAGTCCAACATGTGGCAAAACACAAATCAGTTCAGTGTTAAAGGCAATTTCAGGAACTAAACAGTAGGATCATGTCCAGATGCTGGAACGTTAATGAAAGTTTGAGTGGCGGTTGGAAAGAGGAAGGTATAGGTCAGAATGTACAGCTGCTAGACAAATATAGACATGAGCTACTTTTTACTGAAGGTCACACAGCACTACGGCTGAAACGGTTACCGGTTTCACGATAAAATTCCCTGACGGTTAGTAATACCGTGTGACGTTTGATCATCATTCAAACCGTCATTTGTATAACTCACGGGAAATGCTGTCCGCACACACCTAGGGTCTGACGGAGGCGCAACATGCAACGTTGTTTTTTGAGAGTGAAAACAGACGCTACAATTAAAAACCGAACGCGTCTGCTCAATTCGGCATCTTCTGAAGGAGTCAGAGTCGCAGCACAGATCAGCAGGTGTCAGATTTCATTTGGCACGAAATGAAAGTGAGGCAAGCTGACTGACAAGACAATGGTGGACGATTTGGTTTAGCATAAACGAGTTCGTCAATGTACTGTTTTGTCGTGTTTTTCATTATGAATAATAATGAACCCCCCCATTAAAGCAATTGACGCCTCTGAACTGCGGCTAATTCGAAAGTGAGATGCACACGGCCACGTGGGAATAAAGCATAAGCGATTTATAAGCGAGAGGGGAAAGACAAGCATAAAACTGGCTTGATGTTGGACGTTCGATATTTGCAAATTAAGGGACCATCTCTAGTGTTACATACGACATTGGTATACATGTTTCTAACTCCAGTAGCATTTGAAGAGAACTACTTACAGTCACAAAACCTCTTGGAAGGTTGGAAATTCTCCCGAGCGCCATCACTGCCTTTTGCCATGTTCTCTAACTGAACTAAATGATTTTTTATTACTATAAAAATGCAAAACTACAGTGGGGGCGTTGCCGAAGTATGCAATTGATGACGGCCGAACCCCATGAAACACTGGGAACACCAACTATCGCAGCAAGCCTAGTGACAACCATCCATCAGTTTATAGTCAAATATAAAACCTGTTTAAATGATCTCAGTGTGTGTATCAGTACTTTTTGTACATATTGATCTATGTATATTTGTATATACTGATAACCGGGATAGTTCTGGTCACTGTTACATCTCTACACAGTACGAGTCAACATACCACAGTGACGCAAAAAGGGTTTGCATGATCGCAGTCAGAAACAACCCTCACTAAAAGTCAGAAAATGATGGGTTCTGGTAATCCTGCCTATAAATCATAGTATAATCATTAATACTTCTACACCGGGCGGCTGTAGCACAGGTAGAGCGGGTTGTCCACTAATCGTAGGGTAGGCAGTTCGACCCCTGGCCCAGATGGTTCCACATGCTGAAGTGCCCTTGGGCATGACACTGAACCCCAAGTTACTCACGATGTCAAGCTGGAGCCTCGAATGGCAGCTCTGCCACCGTTGGTGTGTGAGGATGTGAATGGGTGAATGAGAACCAGTGTAAAGTGTTTTGTAGAACTGCTAATCTTAAAAAAGTGCCATAAGTGCAGACCCTTTACCATTTACCTTCCAAGAGATGAGCTTTACATGACAAAGTGAAACAGTGAGTCTGATTATTCAGAAGTGGTTGATTCATTTTATTTAACAGCAGCTCTGACAATAGTTCTGAACGCAAGGCCAATCGCAGGTTTATAATAAAGCACTTGCTCTGAAAGGTTTTTGCTTCCAAAGTAACAACTAATTCACTGGGACTTTACAAACACCCCACATAAACCTGCACCTAATAGCAAACAGATCTTAAAAACATGCTGTTTAACATAAAATGTGTGTGTGTGTGTGTATATATATATATACATATATACATATATATATATATATATATATATATATATATATATATATATATATATATATATATATATATATATATATATATATATATATATATATATATATATATATATATATATATATATATATATACATATATATATACATATATATATATATATATATATATATATATATATATATATATACATACACACACATTTTTATATATATATAAAAATGTGTGTGTGTGTGCGTATATATATATATATATATATATACACATACATATATATATATATATATATATATATATATATATCTCTTTCACACACACAAGAAACAGCTGTCTGTATCCCCATTCCCTCTCTACCAGTCATTCTTTCTTTCCCTCCCTCTCCACTTTGGCAGCACTTTGTAACAGAGGTAAAGCTGCTTCTTTACTGCCACAGGAGAATGTTCAGGCCAGACAACGTTGCGCTTTGCGGTTTCTTTGTAACATGACAAGCTGCACATTTTGTCCTATTAAATCCGGGAAAGAAAAGGAGAGAGAAACAGCTGATCATAGCTGTTATAGCAAGAACTCTTGTTTCACAGATGTTCCACAACATTAAATGGAACTAAAAACTTAAAATGTACTTCCATCCATCCAGCTTCTTCCGCTTACTCCTTTGCAGGGTCACGGGGAAGCCTGGAGCCTATCCCAGGGAGCCTGGAGCCTATCCCAGGGAGCATCGGGCACAAGGCAGGGTACACCCTGGACAGAGTGCCAATCCATCGCAGGGCACACAAACACATACACACACCCATTCATACTGTCGTTCTTTATAAATTTTTAAAAAATCATAATCGATGGACAATCGTTGTGGCATAAGAGGAATGAAAGCTTCGATACATGTCGTAGTTGATTATTTTCCTAAAACAGCATGTTATGACAAAATATCAAATTAAACAAGTCAACTGTCAACATTTTCCGTACCGCTTATCTTACACAGGGCCTACAATGCATGTCTTCGGACTGGGGGAGGAAACCAGAGTACCCGGAGGAAACCCCCGAAGCACAGGGAGAACATACAAACTGCACACACACAGGGTGAGATTCAAACCCCAAGCCCTGGAGGTGCGGGGCTAACCTGTACTCGAATGTGTTTCACTCATAATTTAATTAAAAGATACTCAGTTGCAGAATACGACTCACAGTCAGGGCTCCTTTGTTGGACATAATCTCATTATACCTAAACAATAGCATTTAAAAACAGCCATGCTATGTAATACTTTTGGTATAATAACATACCAGATCACCATATCATCAGTTTTAATTTTCATGAGCATGTGTAACTGAAGTGTTCAGTTACACATATTTCAGTCTGACGATTTCAGAGTGATCAGAACTCAGGATGAAAACTGAAATCTCAGCACTGCCAAACTATCCGTGTTGGACGTTTGAGCTCTGCAACATTCATTGCATGCCTAAATACTACCAATAAATAACCAGCTTAGGTGCAACACCACCAACCGAATTCCTAAACTGCTGACTCCACACACACACACACACACACACACACACACACACACACACACACACACTCCAGCCCCAGGGCATAAAGCACAACACCGAGCTGTTTTTTTTTTTTTTTTGACGGGAAATACCCAGTCGCAATTATCTTTTCTGCAACATCTGTGCAGCTCCATGTGAAAGAAAACCACAGAGAATCAGACAGACAGACACACAGGTAGACAGGGGAGGATGTCAGTGCTCACATTCCACTACTAAACATGTTCACTACTGATTTAAGATGGACAGAGGAGACTAATGCAGTGGAATTAATCTGTTCAGTGGCTTGCAAGCAGAATCTCTTCCCTTCAATAACGGCACGTACCTCAAAACATCGATAAAATTGATTTGAAACCCACTGGAATTGATCAAAAACAGACAGCAAACCAGGATTAGAAATGTAACTGTTAATCACAATAATATAACGAGGAGATGTATCAAATACAGCCCTAAAAGAGAGAGAAAGAGAGCGCGAGAACACACACTGGTCATGTGATCATGTTATTTTGTGAAGAGCCTGCGAGATCTGCACTTCCGATAGACTGATACTGCCACATTGCAATGACCAACTTACATTATATGTTATAATGGTTCAAGAGCACTTCATTAGCTTTCAAACACCACCAGAGGCTGAGGGGAAACTGTCACTTTAGCCTATATTGGAGCTCTATTTCTGCCTCACGGGTCATTAATGTATGTTTCAACCAATCATTTTCTAAGGCCCCGCTTCAGGCACGATGTTTATTCGAATCACGCTTTTATTTATTTTTAAGATTTGCTAATGCTATACTCCATTTTGTTTACAATATGAAACTTCTGTCCATAGCAAATTTCTTTATTTTATTTCGTTTTTAAACAGACAAAAAAAAAATGCTCATTGTTTTTGAATTGTTCATGATTCAGAAATAGAAAAAGGAGTCTTTTCAGTCATAATTCTTCGTCACTCAAATTGCGCTCAAAATATTCGGAGAATTGAATCAAATCAAAATTTTGAAGCCAGTATCATGAATCAGTATCATTATTACACCCCTAAGCATAGCTCTTAGAGCAAACTGTAGTGCAATATGAACCATGTGGAATGCACTAGTCTCATGCTGACAACATAACCAAAACTATTACTATAAAAAGGCAACTTCAGCAAAATACCCTAATAACAGACCTGATAATAGATCACAGACCTGTATAGTGCATATTAGCAGATGTCTGTCTATATTATAACTCAACCGGTTGTGACAATTCCCTCACACTCTATCTAACTTTTGTCTTCATTTTACACTGAATCAACTTCCCAACTGGGATTAATACGTTTTAAACTTAGCATAGGTCGACATTTCACTAATCTATAAGAGAAGCTTGCTTATTTCCAATAATTATGTATCTCACAGCCACTAGACCCTTTTCAAACTTCCGAGTTCTATACGACAGAAATCATTACAATTGGGAAGACATGACTGCAGCGGCACGACTTATGCATGAGGGGGTTGATCACTGTTTTCACGTATTTTAACATGTTGGTACTCATATGCAGTGAAAGAGATTACACTAACAAATCAGAATAGCAAGTGTCACAGGTTATGTGCAGACTTACAGAATAAACTGATTATAGGGTGGGGGTTTTTTTGGTTTTGTTTTTTTATAAAACGGATCAGTTCGGTTCTACAATCACACATACCTGTGCCTGCATCACAATAATTATTCTACATTAATGTGGCAGGTTTAAAACTAATAAAACTATTACACTTAAGCTATTGTTCTGTCTATAGAGGAATGCACTAATCTTTGCGCTTTATGTTGCCGATTGTTAACAGCTACATTGTGTGGTGAAAGAATTCATAGTGAATATTATTAATAGTAAGTGAAATGATTTATTGAACATTGGATTTTTTCGTATTGTTTTGTCGCTGTTTTAGAAAAACACTTGAGGATGTGTTACAGTGACTATCAGGTTTTGATTTTATTTGCTTCACATTTTGACTGAGAACAATCACTGTAAGGCCTACCCTCAAGTAGCTTATTGCTTTAGTTTATATCTACACACAGCATGTGTAAACTGCCATCGCTTCGAAATCAACAGTTTGTGCATTCTAAACTTTCATATGCAACGTACATGTATATGACTTTCAGACATAACATAACTAATCACACACAAAACTGAATCCTTCACCACTCCGGCACATAGTACAAGCCTACCACACACACACACAGTCTACTGTAATGTTGCAGCTTTGACTCCAAAGTGGTAATGAGATTAAAATGATGCTAGGCGGACATGCTCATTCACATACTCTGCCATTTCTATCAGTTCCCTTTATGACGACTTCTTTTACATAGAACCTACAAGCATGAAAAGGGTTTATCAGGCAATTAAGATTGCCTTAAGATGACAATTAAGCCTTGTTTATACTTTCGCCCTGGCTCCACATAGCCTCCGCTGACTGCGTGCACCTCCCCAAACGGACGAGACGTTTATACTTGACGCGCTCGCCATTGTAATATTCTCTGAAACGAAAGGGGGCGACTCGGGGTAATCGTCCTATACACCAACAGGAAGTAAGTGAGAGAAGAAGTAGAGGGCGCAACAACCACAGCAACGCTTACAAACATGGCGTCTCGCATGGAGTTGCTGAATGCTGAGGAGGAATTGTGTTTGTTGTTGATGTTTGTTTTCAATACACTTCACGAAAACCCACAATATAAAAAAAAAAAAAAAAAAAAGAGCAAAAAAATCATAAAACCCAGTAAACCTTGAGATCATTACTCGTCACATTACAACAAAATATATAAATGAGAACATGTATAAAACTAAACTGAACCTCAATTTCATTCTAATTTTATTCATTTCATTTTTCTTAAACATGGACCTTTACTTTCATTAAACAAGACTTATTATTTATTGAAGGTTCATTTGTAAACGTTAGCAATTACAGTAGACATGAGCAAAAAGTGGGTGCTCCCTGCAAATGTCATCTCACATTTACAAAATCAGATGATTATGTTCATCCATCAACGGAAATGTCTCTTCATGTATAGAGACAGTTATTACAGAATAATCACTCCGTACGGCTGCCCATCAACGTAAACGTCTCCATTTATAAAGACAACAGAACGAGGTTTAAACACTGTCCGACAGTCAGCCTGTATATATTTGTGAAGATACTGATGAATGAAAGCATGGTCCCCCCCCCCCCAAAAAAAACAAACAAAAAACTTCCAGCTTTGGCTTTATTCTTTCAGCAGTATGTACAAAGCAAATAAAAAAAAAAATCACTATTTAAAAAAACAAAGAAACAAACAAAAAAAAAAAAAACATGGATGGATGGATCATAGAGATGCCTGTACAATAGTATCAGTTCAGCAAGAGTCACTTTATCTTCGGATGCAGAGCTGCGCAGAAAGTTACAAAAAATTTGGCGTGTGCACCGCCACGCGAAACGAGGTCTAGTGCATTCAACGTGCCTGACCGCACACTCCACGATGACGTCATTTTTTTTTCCACGCACTCCCTCGCCCTATTACTTGAGTCAAGTATAAACAAGACTTTAGTCATGAACATGAAGTAACTATAACCTTAATAAGTATTCCGGATATGTTAAAATAAGAGCATTAAAGGGATAGTTCACCCAAAAATTAAAATTGTCATCAATTACTCAACCTCATATCATTCTAAACCCAAAAGAAAGACTTCGGAACACAAAGGAAGACATTTTTAATGAAACCTGTCCTGTAACCAAAACTTTCAAGTGGGTTTGGAATGACACGAAGGTCATCATGAACTGAGGATAGAATTTTTCATTTTTGGGGGAACTATACCTTTAAAAAATGTCATAAGTAGCCATAAAGACTGAATGGAGCTCTGAAGGAAGCGCCAAGTCAGCAGAGAACAGAAATCAGAACAGAAATGTTCATCGCAAATGCTGACTACAAACTATAATGTAGAACATTTGGCAATACTAAATGTTTTAGGGCTCTCCTGTTTACTCGTTATAATACACAACTTGGGCATGAAGTCAAGCTATTAGCTAACAAAAAGGAGTTGTTCCTGCAGCACAATTAACTTCTTACTTCTTTGGCCAAGTTCCTCTCTCTGAACTAAAGAGGAAGAGGACTCTCTCTCAGAGGAGAGGAACAGTATGGGATGTTCTGTGTGAAAGTTACAGAAGCTATGCTTCTGTAACTAGTAGCTACAGAAGTGTACCTGTACAGTATTAATGGGAATGATGAAAAGCACGAGTGTGCAGACTGGACATCAGGCTGCGCGTTATGAACAGAGTTTTACTCAATGCAACTCGGGCTCCAGCCAAAGAAGGGAAGAGAAAAAAAAACAAAACACCACCACAAGGCTTTTTTCTTTTCTCCTCAGCTCCTCTCCCTCTCTCTCGCTCTCATACACACGAAAAAGGGCTGCCTGAATTCCCATTCCCTCTCTACCTCTCTAATGCCCTGCTCATTCTCTCTTTCACTCCCTCTCCAACTCAACAGTGGTTTGAGAAAACTGCAATACTGCAGGTTCCAACTAAAATAAACATATGATTTCAGACTCCACCCGGTGTGATGATCCTGCTTCAGATTTAGCAGCGACGTGCAATACAAACTCAAACCGGGGAAGTAGAGCAAAACCCCAAAAGAGTACTCACTTCATTAAAGCTCTAAAATCAGGATCACGATCAGATATAGAGCAGAAAGACCTCACGCAAACCACACACACACAAAAAAAAAACCCCTCTGAACATGTGTGAAGAACCTTTGTTCTTGCCCCATAAGAAAATACACACAGTAGCTGATTTGAACCTCATGGCAAATTCAAACTTTAGCCAGCTCCGGTAATTTCACACACGGCAAAACAAAACCACATCTTTCCACCAGACCATATAGACAGCTGCAACTATTTGACCGTAACTTCACTAACAAAACTCTCTCACAATCGCACAATTCGACAAGCACATGGACCCACGGAAAACAAATAATTAGGGTCAATCAGTCTGAAAGAGAATCGGTTACCAATAGCTTAAGAAGCCATGATTGTAAATGCTTTGCTGCATGTGTTGAGTCAGACGCAGGATCCTTATCCCTATGGCTCATTCATGCAACAGGGAATTTTTTTATTTTTTTTTTAAATAGCAAAAAAATCATGTTACCATGCCAACAGCAAACTGCAGTCAGTCCTTTCCATCATGCTCCGCTCATCCAGCCAGCACACACACACTCCATTACCAACATCTGTTTTTATTCATCAGTTATCATAAATGAACACGGTCTTGTCAAAGCCTTGCCCATTCCCCGAACTTAACACTTTTATACGAGTCGCGTTAACTGTAATGAATTTCGACAAAGTAGTACTTATAGTGGTACTACCTCCCCCCCTCCCCTTATTTTCAATAACCGATGAAACAAAAATATACTCAGACACTGGGACATAATCCAGTCCACTAAACCTCAAACCCTTCACTTTACAAATTATACAGCAGTAGATGAAACATGAAAGAGCCACTCACAGAAACATCGAATATCTCCTCGGAGTCGTCCAGCATGCGCACCCTGATGGCTATCTGCCGGCCGCCAGGCATGGCTGGTGGTTTTTGGCCCGATTCCAGCGTGCTGATGCCCAGTGACTCCGGGGCTCCTAACCTCTGCCCCGCCGAGGACGTTGGCTCCTGCTCCACCATCGTCTTCCTCACTCCCTCCACTGGCCTAGAACATGAACACAGCACGCACATAGCATGTTAGAACGAGCGACCATAAGCCTTCTGCTCTGCAGTTCAATCAGAGCGCCTTGAACGCGACATGAATGGAAGCTTGTCTTGTAACAATCGACCCGAGTTGAGATTATAGAAGAGCTGTGCAATGAATTAGATACTAACTGAAACCTAAATTCTGTATGTAGAACTGGTTAAGTAAAAGGCTGGAAATGAATTCAGCTGTGCACCCACTTTATCACAATAAGTATTTCTAGTTTAGAAACGCGCTGTGCACGATATATCGTTTGTCAGACTTTTGGTATATGGCTAAAGGCCACAATATGCGGATGAGCTCTTTTACAATCCACAGAAACGTCCATCGTGCTCACAAACCTACCTTACACTACATATCCATGTAATGTGAACATTCTAATGGATCATCTGTCAAATGAATACTACGCTTTACAGCGCTGCTTTCGACCGTCATACATACATCATGTACAACAATGTTTCGTTGTACAGTAAATCATACTGCAAGTGTAGTATGCAACCTGATGAGTGATGAATTAAAGGACTAACTGGTGGCTGTAGGGGGCATTTTGCAGGCATGCTTTGGGTCCACTTGTCCTCTTAGAAGAAAGCATCACATCAGATCAATGTAAAGATATTCTGACTGATCAACTTTATCATATGAGGAAACAGTTCCATCCTCATGGGAGTGTTCTCATCCAGGATAGTGGTGGCTTGGTGGTTAAGGCTCTGGGTTGCTGGTCAGAGGGTTGGGGGATCAAGACCCAGCACTGCCAAGCTGCCACTGTTGGGCCCTTGAGCAAGTCCCTTAACCATCTCTGCTCCAGGGGCGCTGTATCATGGCTGACCCTGCGCTCTGACCCCAGTTTTCTGACATTCTGAGGTATGCGAAGAAAAGAACTTCACTGTGCATATGTATATGTGATCAATAAAGACTATCATTAGGATGACCCCGACCACATCCACACGGCCTGAGGACACAGTGACTGCTTGATAAACATGAAAATGGTGGGAACGATATTTTATGGCTTTCACCATCGACAGATCTCAACCCAACTGGGAGATTTTTGGTTAGGCAGCGCTCTCCACCACCACCATCATAAAAACAACAATTGCGGGAATAACTTTTTTAAAGATTGCTGTCCATCCCTCCAGTACAGTTCCAGACTTGTAAAAACTGTGAGAAAGGAGTCCAGAAGTCATTCTGGTGGCTCGTACACAATGACACAAACACTCTAAACCAGAGGTTCTCAACCTTTTGTAACTGAAGCCCCCACAAGCCTCATCTATCATGTGGCACGCCAAGCCCACGCCACCCCCCCCAGCAAAAAGAAAATACAGAGGGACAGAGAACACGGGTTTTTTCCATTTATGCACATTCTATTTGAAAAGCAATAAAATACACAGAGTACCAAAATGATGCCCTGTGTGTTTTTTTCTTGAAAACAATTTGCGCCCTCCTTCCCATCTCTCCTGGTTGAGAACCACTGCCCTAAACATTTCATATCAGTTTTTTTCCTTTAATTTGGCACCTGTCTGCATCTTCTACAGCGCTAGTAAAATAATCATGCTAATGAACCGATGAGATTGTGTGCACTAGGTGTCCACTGACCCACGTCAAATGGTCAGGCAGTTAAAATAAATTTCCAATGCCGTTAAGAGATTTAACACAAGCTCTTTTAATGCTTTTCATTGGTTAAATATATGTAAAAACCCACTGACAGACATAAAGGATGACCAATAGCATTGATTTATGATTTTTTTTAAATGATTCAGTGACGACATGCTGAAACCATGATTTTTTTTCTTTCACATTTGAAACAATAATAAACTATGAAAGTAAATGCATAATGCTTAAATTAACAGATGATTAGTTTTGCCCTGACGTACACTCACCATGCATCAGTATAAAATGACCGATTCACATGGCTAACAAAAAGTATCTATTTGATTAGCTCAATCCTGCAGCGCTCCATAATGCACAATTCAAGCACATAATCAGTTTAGCTCACACCGAACCTGTGAACGTTAGGACCCAGTGGAGACCGAGGTTAATGGAGAATAAAGTGTTCCCTTTCTGAATAATGTATCCCTAAAGAGACAGCCATTAAATAAGCCAGCGTCTTCTGTGTGCGCTCAAATAACTACTAACAAACAGGAGTTGCATATATAAGATACACACAAGGTCACTGACACTAGTCTGGCCTTTCTCTCTATAGGTCTCAAATACTTTCATGCGGCACTTTTCATGAGTTCTCCAAGAGAAAAGCCTCACCTTTGTTCCATTTGTGCTGAAATTCAATACCCTTAATAACATGACCTCAAGCCTGGGTTTCCAGAAAGGTAAGTCTTTGTGCGTGTGTATGTGCATGTGAACACACATGATGCAAGAAAAGAGTTCACTACCAATGTTAACCCCTAGGCTTTCTCTCTGAGAGACTCTCTAAGCTGTTGGACTGAATGTAAGGGCTGTCCTCAACAAGCCTCTCCTCTTTCCCTCGATTCAGAGGTCTGTTCCACTCTGTTTATCTCACATTCCTGACCAGCGATGTCACCACAAGCTGCTGGGGGGGGACAGTGAGCGATAGACAGACAGAGAGAGAGAGAGAGAGAGAGAGAGAGAGAGAGACTAATCTGGAGTCTGTGTATTTTAACTAACTGTACTTTGTTCAAATAAAACACAAATTTTCCTATATTGATTCATCATCACCGACATGCCGTGGAATAATACGATACCTCCCTAGCTGAGCAGTTTCTCACTTTATCATCCCGATGTGTCACATGCCTCTAAATCTACGTCTCATTCATGAGAACAAAGCATTTATCTAGTTGCAAATGCAAATCACCATTTATTCAACATCCGCCATGGGGTCCCGTCAATGTGCGCTACCAATGGACGATATCTAGCTGTCTCATTATTCGAAATCAGGACAAAGTGCATTTGAGATGAGTTTACATACGAGCCACTACTGACTGGCCTGAGAGCGCAAGGACGACGGCGTGTCTCGTAACGGACCGTACAATTCCAGCCCTGCGCTCTCCCGATCTGCAAAGCACATCTAGAAAAATGGGTTTTATTAAGATTTGTAAACCATCAAGCAATCACGCGAGTCAGAAATGTTAGTGCTGCCTCCGAGTGAATAATTTAATTAGTGGCCCACCGCATTACACATTCACAGCATTTCTTTGGTAAAGGCCCATTAAGCCTCATGAATATTCAGCGGTCCATTATGAATATTCAGTCTCTCCATGCTGAATGGTAAATGAACAACCGAAACAGATTAGAACAAGAATTAATGATCACCTCCACCTGGCCAGTTTCACCCAACAGGCAGACGCCCGAGTGCTCACAAATATCCATGCACAGTAAGCATTTATCCCTAAACATTAACAGAGGTAATAAAAGATGATATTCATATCCACTCTGAAAAACATACATCTTCCACCCAGATGACCCGGGACACTGAACGGACGGTGAAAGGAGTCAAACAGTTACAACAAAATAAAATTTCACAGTAATTTTCTGTTTTAGTTTTGGACAAAATATGGCCTGCAGTGTTTAGTAGTAATGCATGGGCGCCACTTTTTCCATTTTCAATACAATACAGAGTTCTGAATATCAACCATTACTCAATACTAATCAAATACGGACATCCTCATGGCAACTGAAGCGACTCTCTGTTGCCAAATTATGCGATGCTGGCATGCAGTAAAACAACTTGTATGCTTTGTTCACATGCATGATCTGTTGTTTGACAGATTCACGACACAATAATATATTGGTGGTTCGAATCAGAAAATATATTCATGTCAATCAGATGTTTCAGGCCAGCATTGGCCCCGATACTGACAGTCAGCATCATATCAGCAAAGCCTTAGTATTTAGTACTTAGTTTAGGATTGATTGTGCGTCTCATTTCCCAAATCTAACAACTCTTAAAGGGATGTTTCACCAAAAATTTCAATTGTGTCATCAATTACTCACCCTCATGTCGTTCCAAACCCGCAAGACTTTCGTTCATCTTCGGAAGACAAATGAAGACATTTGTAGTGAAACCTGGGAGATTTCTGTTCCTCTATTAACAGTCCAGTAACCAAAACTTTCAAGCTCCAAAAAGTTCCTAAAGGCATCGTAAAAGTAATCCATGACTCCAATGGTTTAATCCCAATTTTATGAGAATGCTTTGTGTGCACAAAATAAACCTAAAGTTAAGTCTTTATACACAAAACATCTTCACTTCCGCACACATGTTGAGGTGAGGTAAGAGCGGACAAAAATAAAGCAAAATCTGCAGACATCGTTGTTACAAAGGTTGTTCTATGTGACTAGAGATGTAACGGTATGAAAATTTCATATCACGCTTATGACCAAAACCATCCCAGTTATCAGGGTTATCAAGGTATTGTTAAAATGTGCTGAAAATGTATAAACACACTGAAATCATTTAAACAGGTTTTATATTTGACTATGAAGTGATGGACGGATGTCACAAGGCTTGCTGAGGTCATTTAGGTCAGTTAGAGAACATGGCGGAAGGCAATGACGACGCTCAGGAGATCTTCCAAGAGGACCAAATCCGAAGTGTAGTCATATTTTGGATTTTATAAAAATGCCGAGGGAAACTTTATAGGAGATGGTAACCGTGTCCGCAGAGCTTGCCAGAAGAAAGTTACTGTGAAAGGGGACTTTGGTGCTTCGTTGGTGCTTTTCCCTCTTTCCCCTCTTGCTTTTAAATGGCTTTTGAATGCCCATACGGCTGTGCGCATTTTACTTACGCATTCCAATTAGCGGCACTTCGGATGCAGCGATTGCTTTAATGGTGGGTTCATTATTATTCATAATGAAAAACACAACAACAAAACAGTACAATGACAAACTCGCTTATACTAAACCAAATCTTCCGCGACCTTCCCGTCGGCCGGCTCGCCTTCACTCGGCCCGTCGGTCGGCTCACGAGTTTTACAAATCACGATAATCGCGCACGCTTTGAATGGTAATTAAACACGTCCCGGTAATACTAACCGTCGGGGAATTTTATCGTGAAACCGCTAACCATTTCATCCCTATATGACACTCAGTTTGTGTACAGCTTCCCTCGTCCTCTGCTGTAAAAAGTGCGGCGAATCGGGGTCCCGTTGTCTCACGAGAGCGTTTTTTGGTCCACTCTCGCATCAACACAACACACGTGTGTCGGATATCTACGCAGAAGTGAAGATATTTTGAAAAAAAACGGAGGGAGAGAAATCTCCTAGGTTTCGTTAAAAATGTCTTCACTCGTGTTCCGAAGATGAACGGAAGTCTTTTGGGTTTGGAACAACATGAGGGTGAGTAATTGACGACGGAATTTTCTTTTTTGGGTGAACTGTCGCTTTAACTTCCTACCGGCTTGAAAACTGTGAAAACTATAGAGTCTGAGTTTTGTGGGTGTTTGTGTTCAAGTCTCTTCTACCCACAAATCCGTATAGTAAAACGCAACAGTTCTCTGTGGCTACTGATTTCAATACATTAGAATAGTAGTTTCCTGCCACCGTTACAGATTTGCAAGTGGAAACGAAGATTCCTACAAAACCGACGATTAAAGCATGAGTGGTTTCCAACGGCCGGAAAAGCTGTGACCCTTTTGCTGTCCCAGCTGGCTTTGAAGTTGTTTACAGAGAAAATTCCACATGAGACAGCAAGGGTGTGTGTGTGTGTGTGTGTGTGTTTATATCATGGTGGGGACGAAATGCCCCCACAAGGATATGAATATCGGATAGTTTTGACCTGGTGGGGGCATTTGGGCTGGTCCCCATGAGGAAAACTGCTTTTTACACAAAAACTAAATTCCTAAAAAGTATTTCAAAAGATGTAAAGAGCCAAAAGGTTTCCTTTTGGTTACTGAGTTAAAGTTTAAATGAAAGTAAAGCTTAGATATTATTAATGATTATGTCGACGGAAGGACAGTAAGACAAACGTGTGTGTGTGTGTGTGTTGAAGATTGCACTAGAACAGTAGATCTTCTGTTCAGGCCCTACACATCCAGCCTGACTTAAACCCTCTCCTTCATCCTCTCCCTCTGGACACGATCACCAGAACCCCATCACCCACTCCAGCAGTAAACCAGGTTTGGGTGTGGCACATCTAGCTTTAGATCTGACCTACATGTCCCAGTTTTCACTTCTCACCAACTCGTTATTTCTGTTAAGGGAAACAGAAACCTCCCCTCACACCACGTCTATCACATGGACATGCCTGCATGCAGATATCATTAACACTGGAGTGTATTCATTCATGTCAATAACATGTACTACATTAATGATGAGCAATTAACATTTAGAAGTGAGAGGGGGGTTAGGATGACAGCTGACAGGTCCAGAGGGCCAAAGATCAGATTAACAGCAGAGACTACTGAGAAACCTGGCAGGAATTTCTCTGGAGCTAGTGGAAAACATGTGGTTTACATTATAACCCGAGTTAAACAAGAGAGCTTATTCTACATATTCAGTAATTGTGCTGATTGAATTGAGCCTTTGTAGCAATACGTTGCAACACACACACACACACACACACACACACACACACACATGTAACACTTCGGGTTCATTTTAGCCCCAATGTATCCTGCAGTCATTCTCAGACAAACCCAGTGCCAAATATAAACCCAGGACTTACAGGATATTCGGTTTTAGCGTTGAAAAGTGAGCAGCTTTCCAGCAGCAGCGTCTCTCCACACATCCGACTTCATAAGGAAGCTATTGCAGAGCTCAACGGAGACGTGGCTGCCTACTGCTCCTGCCCAACTGAGGAGGGGACAAATGATACACGGACTATCCTTACACATGTCCTCTCAACTCACTTACAGCCATTTCGACTCGCAATACCAAGCGAACTAAACCTCCTCTGCTTGCATGCACCACTAACCTTAATCTCGCTCAAACAAGTTTCACACAGCCGCCTGTGCTCAAGACAAGGAAAGACACAGGTATAACTTACCCTGCTTACAAAAGCACAGCGTCCACGTAGGCTTATTTCCACCCCCTGGAAAAGCTCGAAATGGACGTTGTTGGTTTTTTATTTTTAAACAGAAAAACGCTCGAACGCTGCCCGAGCAAAACTGAAAGCAGAACCCGGTTTAGATGCTGTGGGTTGCAGAGAGGAGCGTCGTGGCGGTCGCCATGTCTGCCGGCTCCCCCCGGAGGCAGCAGCAGCAGGATTAAGCAGGAGCGCCTCCGCTCACAACAATAAAGAGCCTATAACGGCAGCTGCTGGAATTACAGCCGCCTCACAGAGCAGGGGGTTTATACCGCCACCTAGTGGCCACGGAGAGATCATATCCCTCTGTTCACTGCTTAAGCAGAAAGTATGCTTTGCGTTTTACGCGTACGCTAGGAACAGCGTACAGTACGCGTGACGCAGTATTCGTCATCAACAGAGTACGCGCGTACTGTGCGCGCGCCGGCCGATTTTTCTATGCCGGCGTATGCGTACTGTCGTACGTATAACCTTTCAAAGTATACTATATTTGACATGCACGCGTATGCAGGCTGTCGACGCATGCGCATTACGACAACTTGTACTCCCCCTCCTGGCCTGCGAGAGTCAGTACAGAGCGGTAAAGCAGGTCGTTTGGTGAACACGAAGAACAATGCTCGGGCAATCTCTCGCCACGATTAGCAGCCATATACAAATCCTTATACTCTTTAAGACTAGAACTATACATATGCGGGTACTTTCTAACCTGCACTCGTTTCCGTCTCTTCTGTTTATTCTTCAACTACCTTGAGAATCAGTGGCCCTGGCTCACTGTTGCCACCTTGTGGAACAACTAAATAGTTCAACATAATTAAATGCGCATGTCGGTTAGAAAAATCGAGCAGCTCGCGTACACTGCTGACGAAATTTACGTCACGCGTATTGTACGCTGTTCCTAGTATGCGTAAAAAGTGAAGCATACTTTTTGCTTAACCGCGTGTACTTTGTACATTTAATTCTTTTGCACTATTTAGTTTTTCCACAAATTGGCAACAGTGAGCCTTAGATTTGCAATATTGCCATGTATTGGAGATTTCCATCCATCCATTCATCTATCAATTTTCTCTGCCGCTTATCCTACACAGGGTCATAGGAGAGCCTGGAGCCTGTCCCAGGGGTCTCGGGGCATGAGGCAGGGGACGCCCTGGACAGGGTGCCAACTCATTACAAGGCACAATCGCACACACACTACAAACGAAATGCTAATCAGCCTACAACGTATGTCTTTGGACTGGGGGAGGAAACTGGAGTACCCAGAGGAAACCCCCAAAGCATGGGGAGAACACACAAACAGGTTAGAGAAGGGAATCTAACCCCAACCCTGGAGGTGCGAGGCAAACGTGCTACCCACTAAGCCACTGTGCCCCCGTAAAGAAGATTTAAATTTTTCATATATTTGCGTATGAGGAATTTAGAGCTGAGTGTGTGTATGTGGGAGAGTGAGAGAGAGAGATTCATGACACACTTTCTGCTGCTGTGGTCAGTTCCCATGTGGATACCCAAAATATTTACACTTCCCAAAAACAGCAAAACAGTTTATGCTCCAATTTCACTTTTGCTTTAGTGAATAATCTCACTTAGATACTGTAGACTTGTACCTAAGAATTGTTGTGTAATCATAAAAACTCTCCTGTGGTTATCACAGGACTCCTTTTCACACTATGCTCCTGGTGAACATTCTTTCAACACACCAGGACTGTACAGTTGTATAAGAGTAATGATTTATAATCCCATTACGCTGAGTCACCCAGAAGAGGACAACTTCCCTTTTGAGTCAGGTTCGGCTCAAAGTTTTTTCTTTGTGTGGTCTCACAGAGTATTTCCTTGACACTGTCAACCCTGGCTTGCTCACTACAGATCTAAATCCACATCCAAATAGTTTGGGAAAACTGCTTTTTGACAATGTACTTGCATCCTTTTCACTTTATACCAGGTACAGGAATAACAATGAGAGCTTTAAAATCTGTTTTAGTGTTAGGCCTTGATACAAACTTCTGAAATGACCTTATTTCTGTGTTCAAAAATATTCCACACATTTTCAACTGCTTAGTAATCTAATGGCCAGAGCTTGAGACTGTACATGCACAAAACTTATCTATCTATCTATCTATCTATCTATCTATCTATCTATCTATCTGTCTGTCTGTCTGTCAGTCAGTCACGTTAACAATTTTGATTTGATTAAAATTGCATTTCTAAATATATTTTAAATGTGTAAAATGTATTCAACTAAAGTACAGCAGCTCACCCTTGTACCTTTTCATGCAGGGCAACCCAAAGGGTATATACAGTACTTGCAATGTGTCCAAACCATGGCAAATTCTCTCTACTCATACAGAAAAGCATCTAGTCATGCCTGAATATGTTTAAATAAAATTGCACGTGCTTAGATTCCTCCATCTGGTTGATTTTTCAATATAGTGTACATGTATCCGTCATTGTCCTAAATATTTCATATACATGCAGCAAAAAAAGAAAGGTCCCTTTTTCAGGAGACTGTATTTTAAATCTAATTTTGTAAAATCCAGATAAGCTTTACAGATCTTTATTGGAAAGGGTTTAAAACAATGTTTTTCATGCTTGTTCAATGAACCATAAACAATTATTGCACATGTACCTGTGCAATAGTCCTTAAGACACGAACAGTTTACAGGCAATTAAGGTTACAGTTACAATAACTTAGGACACTAAAGAGACCTTTCTACTGACCCTGAAAAACAACAGAAGAAAGATGTCTAGGGTTCCTGCTCACCTGCGTGAACATGCCATAGGCCTGCTGCAGGGAGGCATGAGGACTGCAGATGTGACCAGAGCAATAAACTGCAATGTCTGTAATGTAAGACGCCTAAGAGAGGACGCCTACAGGGAGACAGGAAGGACAGTTGATCATCCTTGCAGTGGAAAATTACATGTAACCATGTGTCCCCCCAGATGTGATCCAGAACTTGCAGATGCCTTGGTGGAAGAGTGGGGTAACATCTCACAGCAAGAACTGACTAATCTGGTGCAGTCCATGAGGACGAGATGCGCTGTAGTACTTAAAGCAGCTGGTTGACACACCTCATACTGACTGTTAAATTGCAGTCTAAGATGTTGACCTCATATGCAGCAATGTAGCAAGGCAACTATAGGACTCAGAGTAGATGGGGTTGTTTGAGGGAAAAGGGGAGAACTTCTTTTCATTAATGTGCATTTGTGAATGTGTGTGAATGGTGCACTGCAATGGACTGGTAGCCAATTCAGGGTGAATTTTCACAGTGTATCCAATTTTCCTGGGATAGACTCTGCATCCACCATGGCTTTGACCAACATAAAGCTCTTACTGAACATGAATGAATGAATTCTATGAATTCCCACCTCTTCGTGGATACGTAACTAACCCCTAAAAAAAACAAAAACACCTTACTCTGGCTCTTACACCTCTACTCTGTGCACTTTGCTTCTTCTAGAAATCAATTAAAGATCTTGTATGCTTGCACTACTTGTATTGTTCTCCACTTGATATATCACTTTGCTTGTATTTCCTCCTTTGTAAGTAACTTTGGATAAAAGCGTCTGCTAAATGAATAAATGTAAATGTAAATGAATGGAAATTCTATCTCAGCGAATAGTGAATGGAATTAGCACTACAGAGAGAACAATATTAGTTCCACATTTTTTAATAAATATTAAAAGTATAATATGCCACCATGCTTTTAAACAAAGACCTAAAATGTGGTTGATTTGCTCTTTGCCATTCTTCCCAAAACAATTTTATCTTAGGACAGTGTCTATGTCCTGTTTATGTACTAGGTCAGAAAAAATATCTTCAATGGGTGACTGGTTGTTCCTTTTAATTTATATTGTTCCCTTTATATTGTAAGAAGTTGCATCTTAAGGTACAATTGGTCAAACTTTCTGTTTCTTTTTCCTTAGTACATCCAAACATTATATACTGAGGCTCTGATTCAGAACCTCAAGTAATCACGTATACGCCAACACATCCTATCAGATTTAATGTCTTGTAAGGCTTATGTGGAGTTTAAATGAAATAAAGACCGACTGCAGTTTAGAAAACCATATAATGGAAAATACATGAAAGTTTTACGGCATGCACTGCTGATGTTCAAGAGCAACTATTGCTGCAATGTTAATACTGGATCACAATAAATGTTATTTAAGACTGTAGGTGTCCACTAGTGAGAGCTATAGTGAATCTGCAGATGCACTTCCTCCCACCCCACAGCAGAGGATGCCAAACAATTACGTGAAGAATGAGTATCAAGACACAGAAGACAAAACAGATCCACAATGTCATTTCAGAAGCTTCACTCCACAAGACAGTCAGTAAGATGATATATTATAAGAATTCAATTCAAGCGACACCAGTTCAGCAACTAGAATAGCTTCAAAACTTAACACAGCACTAAAGATTCAAAGGAACAAATCAGCTGGTGGCTGTTATTGAGTATTGGTGCTGGAGGTTTTACAATGACACCTGGAAACAACTCGCTTGGCATCTTGGTAATGGAAACTGGCATCATGGACCTTTTTCCAGCAGGAAACCATTTTGATTTGAGTGACAGTATGTAGGCTTGCACCTGAGCACAGTTTACTGGGGTGTGGAAGAGTGATGATTGAATGCTCACTCTCATCACTTCCACGTCGCACAAATTGAAATGAGATTGCTTTCTGAACCGACTGAAGGTATACGCTGTGATTTTAGAGCAACAAAGGGTCAACAGGCCACTGGATTTATTCTCAAGCTCAAGACCGAAAGTTTCTGCTTTTTGAATTCATAGACTAAATAGATGCAAGATGCCTTAATAGAAAGTAACTTATTGATTTAGGACAATGGATTTAATTACCAATTTATTCAATGTAAAAGCAGTCATGTCATGACATGCAATAACAATTTTCATCTACAGTATTTATGCATCTTGAGGGAATTAGTTCATAATAATATACCAACAGAGTATGGCTTTTCTCTTACAGGGTTTTCCATGATTAAGTTAGTAGAGAGGCACATGCAGGGAGATACAGAGGATCTTTTTTCCTGTTTTGGTGATCAGTTGAAATTCTATAATGATTTATGATTTATAATCCCACTACTCCGTGTCACCCAGAGAAGAATGAGTTCCCTTTTCAGTCTGGTACTTCTCAAGGTTTCTTCCTCATATAGTCTTTCCTTGACGCTGTTACCTCTGGCTTGCTGACTAAATCCTAAATCCACATCCAATTATTTATGATGATGTACTTGCATCTTTTCCACTTTATACCAGGTACAGGAATAACAATGAGAGCTTTAAAATCTCTGTTTTAGTCTTAGGCCTTGATACAAACTTCTGAAATGCCCTTATTTCTGTGTGCGAAAATGTTGCACACATTACCACTGCTCAGTCATCTAATGGCCAGAGCTTGAGACTGCACATGTGATCTTCGGTTTGTCTGTGGCTGTTCGACAGTGAATGCCCATGTTGTTTAGCGCCTCCGGAAGTTGAAGTAAAGCCACTAGAATTTTACACACTAAGCTTTCCAGCACTCTGTGGTCCCATCCTGTGGGTTTGTGTGGCCAGCTGTTGTAACTCCTAGACATTTCCACTTTACAACAACATCACTTACAGTTGACCCGGGCAGCTGTAGCAGAGCGGAAATTTGATACACTGCGTTGTTGGAAAGGTGGCATCATATGATGGTGCCATTTTGAAGTTCACTAAGCTCTCCAGAGCTTTCTTTTCTACTGCTGTTGTTTTTTTCTACAGAGATTACACAACTGAATGCGCAATTTAACACCTGTGTCAGCAAAGGATGCATCTCGAATAGCCAAATCCACTCAGTTAGAAGGGGTGAAAAAATACATTTCAGTGACTCATTACTACACAATTCTTAACAAAAGCACTGGGATAAATAATCTTTATTAGACATTTGTTTGGTCTAGCTGGTATTTGAATGGAGACTTTTGCATTTGCACGAACGTATATGAGCAATAATGTAGGAGTGTAGAAATTGGTAGACTGTATAATCAGAAGATAATCAGAGTTTCTTGTAATGTGTGTGTGTGTGTGTGTATATGTGTAAGTGAGAGAAAGGGGGGTGTAAACTGGCTGTGGTGCCTCCACACCACCCACTCGTGCCTATGTTGGGCAGAGGGATGAGGGATAAAAGATGCAGCTCTGTTCTTCTCTTCATTTCTTCATTCCAGCCGCCCACCTGCTTTCTCGTTTCGCTAAGTGGAAAAGCTTCTGTGATGAGTGTAGACACACATGCACACACATGCACACACACACACAAACACACACACACGCTTAGGGGCTATGAATGTTGAGGTAAAGGTTATGAGACACTGTAGGCACACAAAAGCAAGCAAACATGCACTAAAACAAGCTTAGTATGTGTTATAGATTACAGGATACGTCTGATTCCTATTGAAGGTCACATGCTCTCTTTAGTGTTATGGATGATTCTCTTTGAAGAACAGTATGCATTATATACGAGTACTACACGTATGACCCTAAAGCAATTTGACAAGTATAAGCATCAATACTTTGAAGTATGTGACGCTGGTATTCGTTGAAAATCATTGCAGGGGTGCCATTTCCTGCCCGGTAATTTTCCGGCCAAGAAAACGCTCAAGCAGAAGCTCATCTTCTACGCACACATGAGACATGACTCATATTGCACATCTACACCACTATGAGAACCGAGAAGGTGAGACAGGCTAGGAGAAAGCTTAGCACGGATGGTAGCAATGAGTCTGTTTTGGGATATAGAGTTATAGTAGCACTGGTAAAAGATTTCCATCAGCACTTTCACTCGAATGACTAGTGTCCTGTTCCCTAAAAAACAAGCTGACAGTAGAGAACAAGAGGAGGAAAAACACCATGTCTAACTGCAGGAGCAAACCACTAGCTGCACGGATGCTGAAATGAATTATCCACCCCTCTCTTTCTCTCTCTCTCTCACACACGCACACACACATATCATTAGTAGCACCAGTGTAGATAGTGCAGCTGTGCATTGATCCTATTACGGATCGATCCTATTACGTCCTATTAAGTCTGCAACACAAGACCACACTTTCACTTACTGCGTCATACAAAGATAACTTTAATGCTGTCAAATTATGAGCAGTTTTAAAGTGGGATGATGGGTTCAAACTATGCGGACAGTGAAAAACTATAGCGTTCTCCGCTTCACTTTACCACTATGCATTTCTATATTTATACACAATCTCATCCTTGTTAAGCGCAGGCGTGCTTTGCTCCACAACTAGCTTGCTTGTTTGCTTGCTTTAACTCTAACATGGTCAAATAGAGCTAAAGCAACTTGGTGTGTAATCTCATAAGTGAAATGAAAGTCAGGGTTGCCAGGTCCATGGCTTTCCAAATTGCGAACTTGATTTTTGATTTTTTTTTGTTTGTTGCTGCTGTGGTTATTATGTTGATTTATTGCAATTATTATAGTTTTCAAAAAATGACATTATTTATATAAATGTTCTGCAGTAAGTTTTTCATGGAAACAGTTATGAAGAAGTTATGATTTAATCATGAAGTGGTGTATCAGTTGAAATGAAATTTCTACTAAGGAAAAACTAAGGAAAATGTATATCGAATAAAAATACAAAAGGGTTGGGGTTGGATTTCCACCTCTGCCCTGTGTGCGTGGAGTTTGCATGTTCTCCCTGTGCCTTGGGGGTTTCCTCCCCCGTTGTAGGGGGATTGGCATTTCGAAATCGTCTGTGGTGTGTGAATGTGTGGGCGATTGTGACCTGTGATGGGCTGGCCCCCCAACTAGGGTGTCTCCCGCCTCAAGCCCTAAATCCCCTGGGATGGGCTCCAGGCTCCCCACGGCCCTGTGTACAATAAACAGTACAGAAAACGGATGGATGGATGAATGTATAAATGTGCTTGGTGTGTGTAAGGGAATGTGTCTACACATTCTTATATGTGTCATTAGTTTAAGGAAATGTATGTAATACAAGACAGTGGGTACAATTATATATACATATTTGTTTGTCTTTTTTTTTATATATATGAAAAGATGGCATCCCATCACATTCTTCCTCAAGTTAAGCTCTAAGGAAATCAAGTAGAGCAAAGATTACAGAAAAAAATCTAATGTAACTTTTAATTCCTTTAAATAATAATAATATTATTTTATTTATTTATTTATTTATTTATTTATTTATTTATTTATTTAGTGTGCAAAAAATGGATTTGAAGAATAGGAATTTTTAAGCTCACCTATGGCTGTGCTAAATATCTCCTGCCAGTAGTGTGAGGTGTAGCGACCACTGTCACTGGCAAATACTGCACATGGCCAACAAATTCCCCAAGCTCAGTGCGATGCTCTAATAACAGTCAGGCATGATGGGTTGGGCCCATATGGAAAGCAGTGCGAGCAAAATATCATTCTTGACTTTGTCTGCTGCGGTCTGCAAATTGAATAAAGCCGTAGCGCATTCTTCAGCAACATTATTCAACACTGCGCATTAAGCCATATAAAAAAAGATTCCCACTGAGAGGCTAAGCTTCCTGTGCTGTTCTGTCCATACTCTCAGAGTAACAATGTGTTTTCTAAGTGTTATCCCATGGATGCTGTCCATATCTGCTCCCATATGCTGTCTCTGACAAACCTCTGCAAATCTTGATTGTTAATATAGAGGCTGTTTGTGTTTCTAAACATCTTTTCTGCTTTAAATGCCTCTCCATCTTCTGCCACTTGCATGTTTTCACACCTCTCTTATCTCTTGTCCTCTACCTCTTCTCATTCTCTGAAGCTGTGTAACTCGTTCCTCCGGTGTCTCTCTCTCTCTCTGCAGTGTTGCTGTTATAGCTCTGTGTGCAGCTGAGCAGAAACCTAGTGGGAATAAACTGCATGGAACAGCACGCATATCAGACCTGTCCTGTGAATCCACAAACAACTGGATAGCATTACTATTTAATGATAATATTAAGATTTCATACTGATTGACCTCACACACATACACACAAATTCACAAAGACAACGAAGGGAGATATTTCAGACCGAGACCATGAGCACAGCACTCAGATTCTAACATAGACACACTCACACACACCTACATGGACACACAGGTAAACTATGACTCAGTTTATTACTAAAACATGAATGCAGACTCCAGACTGCAAGTTCTCCCGAGATCTCACCCAGCATCTCCCGGCTTCCCACGCATGAGAGAACATCCGACTGCTGCTATCGCTACCTTATGTAAGGGTTTCGTTGAAAGCAACTCTCTCAATGCAGGAGGACGGGAGGGATAGAGCGACCAGAGACTGACAGCCTCAACTCAATCTCATATTAGAAATACTGCAGAGGATGTGCTACATAACAATTTTTGTATTCATCTGTTCATTTTCAGTAAGGGCTTTATCCTGGTCAGGGTCATGGTGGATCCTAGGTCTATCTCAGCAACACTGGGAGCGATGCGGGAATACAACCTGGACAGGATGCCAGCTAATTGCAGGGCAACGGGTATGCACAAATTCAAACTTGGGGCAATTTAGTGTAGCCAAATTCACCTACCTGTATGCTTTTAGAAAGTGGGAGGAAACCAGAGAACCCAGAGGAAATCCACATGGACACAGGAAGAATTATGCGAAACCATACAGACAGTAACCTACGCTCAGGTTTGACTGGGGACCCTGGAGCTGTGACCATTCTGCTACTTAACGAATGCATATATATCAACTATAACAAAGTTAATATAATGTAACACATAGGCTATCAATATCAGTACCATTCTCTAAATTCACACGCTGGCTAAAGCATTTATTTTTATTTATTGTGGTTTGAATCCCGCATCGGTCCTGTCTGCCTGGAGTTTGCATGTTCTCCCCGTGCTGTGTGGGGTTTCCTCCGGGTACCCCGGTTTCTCCCCAGTCCAAAGACATGCTTTGTAAACTGATTGGCATTTTCAAATTGTCTGTAGTGTGCAATTGTGTCCTGCTATGAGTTGGCACCACGTCCAGGGTGTACCCCACTTTATACCTCGAGTCCCCTGGGATAGGCTCCAGGCTCCTTCCAACCCTGTGTAGGATAAGCGGTATGGAAAATGGACAGTTGGACTTTTTATTTTTTTCTGTTTTCATGTTCCTTGGTTGTCTACACAGTCTGCACTAAACTCAGTTTCTCCTGTTCAGTCTCAGAGTGTGCATCTTCATCACACTACAAACAGAAAACACAAGGATAAAATGCCTGCAGTAACCCCCCGTGTGAACACATCAGCACATGTTTACCGGTCACTGCATCAATGTGACATGATTAGTTTTAACATATGAAACAATGCAGAAGCTTCCCTGAACAAATCAAGCAATGGACTAAAAGACAGCCTTCTGTGGCACAGTCAGATATGTGAAAATATACCCAGATGCACTATTCTAAAAGTTTGGGGTAAAAAAATTATACTGCACTGAGACAGCAAATTCAAGTGTTGTTTTTACTTTGGGGATGGGAAAAGGTATTTTTGGTGTAGGCTGACATGTTTATGCAAGCCTATAACAATTTTGTGTCCTGACCTCATATTTTAAGCTTGCATAAATATTGTGACAGTTGGTTGAACCCTGGTTTTAACTGTTCATTGCATTGACTGAAAACACACCACTGTACTGACCAAGTATTTTCTAAATGAAAGGGTTGGAACAAACAGAAACCACTGTTGTGTTTAGATGTTGGACATAATCAGGTTCAACTCAGAAAAGGCAGTGGTTGAAAGCTGTGATGTTCTGAAGGCTGCTAACTTTGTCAGTGCAAATAACCGAAAAGCGACACTGTAACTTGGCAAGAAAAAGGAAGCAAAAGTGTTCCATTTCATGTTTAAGGTTAAGTGGGATAGGCATAAACATTTTATAAAATGATTGGAATTGATTATATGTGGTAAAAACGAAAAATAATGCTGAGAATTTATAATATCTACCACATCATATAATGCACACTAGATGACCAAAAGTTTGTGGACACTTGACAACAACCCACGTGTGATTTGTTGAACGTCCCATTCAGATTTAGTCCCATTTTACTGTTATAATTGCTTGCTTCACTCATCTGGGAAGACTTTCCACTAGATTTTGAAGCTTGACTGTAGGGAATTCTGCTCATTCAACAACAAGAGCATTAGTGAGGACAGGCACTGATATCGGGTATACCATCATGCATCTCTGTACATGAACACATAGTTATTTATAATGAAAATAAACATGGCCGCAATAATGTCACCAGTGAACACGACAATGTTAGTTATTCTCAATAGCTCGCATCATACTTCTCTCAAGAAGACCCATAACTCACAAATAAGCCAACCACAGAAGTTCATGATTTTTTACCCTTTTTCGGCAATGCACTTTTGCTTCTGATTTACTTACTTTTATTATTCATGGGTGCATCTCTGTAGATGGTGTACACTTTAACATGCTGTAGTTTAACTAGAATTTGAAGTGACATGTTCTCTGACCCTTAACCAGCAGGCATCATTTCTGTCCTGTCAGTACAATTTATATTTATGGTACATACAAGCACTCACACAAACAACTTGGACAAGAATACTGTAGCTAAAACCCTGTACTGACCATGAGGCTAGATAGCAAATCTGTCCATATAATATCATTATTATTATTATGGAATAATTCATTATCTAATTCCAAAATCACAGTATTTACAGTTGTCAGCTATTATTTAATTATTTAGACTATTCATTCATTCATCTTCTGTAAGTAATTTATGCTGGTCATGGTGGATCTGGAGCCTATCCCAGGAACACTGAGCATGTGAATACACCTATGATGGGGCACAATCACACACTCATTCACACCTAGGAGGAAGTGGCACTGTTTTGAGGTGGGAGGATACTGGAGAACCTCGAGGAAACCAACACGGACATGGGGAGAACATGCTAAACGCCACACAACTAGTAACATAAGCTCAGGTTTGAACCAAACCAGCAGTACTTCCTGCTGCTTCACTATGCCATCACTTAGAGGACTTGCTGTTTGACATTTCGGTTGACCAATAGACATTTAAGGTGTCTTTATTTAAGACTTTAAGACTAAGTAGTTTCCAAAATCTACTTCTAGATTTTGATTCAATAGATGATCTTCATTTAGCATGTAAATCTTTGTTTAATACTTTTGGCAAAAATATAATTCCATAAACAAGTTGACGTCAATCAGTCCCTCCAGGGTTTTGCGGTTGCAGTAATTAACGCAAAATCAAGGAGGCTGAAATTTTTCAGGATTACCACAAATTTTCTGCAGATTCGGGCTAAGATGTATCATTTGACGTCATCACAATGTGCATTCCGCCAAAGCCCTGTTCGAGTAATGTGTTGCACAACGTACAGCCAAAAGGTCAAACATCACTGCGAAACACCATGCAAAACAATTTTGTGCCATTTCATAAATTCACGTAGTTTTCCACAAGAGAAACAGAAAAACTCTGAACGTTGCATAGCAAATTTTGAAAATGACAAATTTTCAGCAAATCAAGCATTTGTGGGTGCAACAGTCACAAAAAAACTACAGACTGGTCAATGGGGTTGACGGTCCTGGTGTTCTACTCATCTCTGCCTTCATCGCCAACAAGTCCTTCTTGTTACTAATTTGTATGCCTCACATACCCTTAAAATAAACTTCAAACATGAAGGCAGTTATTACAGAAAAAAACGATTTCAGACATTTGACCTTGCCATAACCTTGACCCTGTTAGGGTCAATTCCAAATTCTAATTAGTTCATCTACTGGTCACGATGATCATTTCATATAAACGCTACAAACAGTCAACCGCTTGTTCATGAAATACCATCCTAACGAGAATCTTGGATAGGCATACAATCCAAAAACCCAGCGGAGGCATAAAAAGACAATGATGTTAAAACAAACTTCAAATAGCTGTGGCAAGGTATCATCAGTGGCTTACAGACTTGGTCTTTGACCTACAAATGCTTTTTTCCCCCCCAATACAAAGGATATAGAATATACCCAAACAAATGTAAATGTCCTGTGTGTGAGTAATAATCCATGGGACTATACTCAAAGCACACACTCATTTACAGCCATGACACTACACGAGTTCACACATTCAAATCTATTAACACTAGTGTCTCAGAAGAGGAAACAAGGGGGCGGGGTGGGGGGCACAAAGCAGCCAGAACAGAAGAACAAGAGGAATTTCATTCTAATTTTCCCCTCAATCAACATCTTTCTTTCACCCTTCATCACTTTTACCATCTGTAGCACAGTGGAACTGTTACTATTAGTGTAAGAATGCTAAATGGGGCTTTTATTTTACAAGCAGAGCTCTTCTGGACTAACTGACACACTCCATTTTTTTTTAAAATAGCTATTAGTGCAGCAACTGCTTTCCTCCATGAGAATGGAATCTGAACCCGAATCCCACCACTAAATGTATGAATCTGGTTTATGTGTGCATGTAAAAAACTAAATAAAGAAAAAAAAAACATTCAAAAATTGCAATACTGATATTACTCTTATGAAAATGTTACCAGACAAAGTAAACACAAAACAAACAATCTAATCCTAAAACCAAAAATCTAAAGCCAAAAGGGCTTTTTATATTGTATTATATATATATATACATATATATACATACACACACACATACATATATATACATACATACACACACACATACATATATATGTGTGTGTGTATGTGTATATATATATATATATATATATATACACACACACACACATATATATATACATACATACATACACAATATATATATATATATATATATATATATATATATATATATATATATATATATATAAATATAAATCAGTTTTCCTCATAGGGACCAGACAAAAGTCCAAATAAGGTCAAAACTGTCAGACATCTGGTCCCCACCATGATATGTAAACATGCCCACACATACACACTGGCATCATCTGATTAATGTCTTTTCACACTCCCACATGTACAGATTAACACACCATCTTACCATCATTTAAATAAAAGCAGGGCAGATTGTACATGACAAACTCTCTTTTCTGTAAAATGACCTTCCCTACAGTCATAACTTTTATTAAAAGGAGTGTTAGCAAGGACGATGTGTTGAACACACTTTATTGAGGTGCCAAATGAAAGAGTGTCACCATTCATTCAGGAAGGAGAGAGTAAATGTTCACATAAAAAAATATAAAATCAACAATGAATACACAGCACCTCACTGCTCTGGTCTGACCGGAGTGATCGTCGTTTAGGCTCAAACTCTTTAAATCTGCTTCAGGCTGTTCTGTATTCTGGCCATGCATGTAGTCTACAGGCTCACAGGAAGGAGGAGCCGGAGTGGAACTGGCAACGTCCACATATTGTGTTTAGACTACCGGCATCATCATCAATGATTTTCATTTTTATTCTGTTTGAAATGGGTTTCTCCCTGTGCACCTTTTTTTTTTTTGTGTGAAACGCTAGCACTATAGTGGAGTTGGATGGCACCATGTGAAGAATGTTTAACCCAACTCAGGAGCAAAATTCAAATGCTGGATGATGAAAACTCCACAGAAACTGAAAGAGGCCTGCGATTTCTGTGGTCAGAGTCCTGTCATCATCGCTCAGAAAGAGAACACACAACTGATACAACATCACACTGATGCTCAAGAAAGAAAAAAAAAAATACATAATAGTCTACAAGTTCATCCTTCAGCACAACTGAAACCAAATGGGGAAAGGAGATGTTTGAAATGTTTTTTTTTTTTGTAGTGTTGGAGTGGTTGTTTCATCCTATCTTTTTCTACCGCTAATCAATCTTTTATTAAAGTTTAATGGTTGAGGTTGTGGAGGTCGGTCCTTCGGCTATAAGAGCTCCGTCTAAGTTACATTATTAAAAACACATCTTCAATCAAAATGGGTCAAGTCAACAGGAAAACAATTTATGAAAAGAAAAAAAAAAAAAAACCCAATGGCTAAATAGTGTTAACAAAGTCAGGAGAAGTGGACACTAAACTCCATCAGGAAACAGGGTACTCACTCATAAGGCCAGTGCACTTCTCTGTGAGTCAGTCAAGTAAAGTGACAAAAACTCCTCATTCGGACATATATACGCCAGAATGGTTTACACTATGAGAAATCTGATGCACCAGAAAGAACATCTACTGAAATATGTGTATTTTGTAAATGTATATGACTGTTCCTGCCTGTTTGTGCATGTGTGTGTGCGCGTGTGTGTGTATGTGCGAGCCCTCGTACTGGAGGGTTATTGTATATTGCAGGAGGAGCAGCAGGGATCGTCTTTGTCTGGCTGCGCTGCGTAGTCCATCTGTCGGACGATTTCGGCGAACAGTTCATCCACCATGGTCTTGCTCTTGGCTGAGGTCTCGATAAAGGGGCAGCCCCATTCCTCAGCCAAAGCCTGACCCTCGCTCACCGACACCTCCCGCTCACTCTCCAGATCCACCTTATTGCCCACCAGGATCACCGGCACCTTCTCATACCTGCGGAGGGAAAACAAATGTCAGGCTCAGGCCTTTTGTTCATATCTTAAACCTTTTAATGACTAAATGTTTAGAACAAAATAATCAGACAGTTCCATTCAGCGATGATGGTGGAAGTTAGTTGAAGCTACCTGTATTGAAACTCAAAATGAAAACAAATGCAGTCACTTTGAAGAAACGAGCGTGCAGTCTAGTTTTGAATGAATGCTAGAGCAAAAAATGTGAGCGTTCTGAATTGATGGACAATATGACCGTAAGGAAATTAAAGACACCCTCATATCTCGATTGGTTGGATGTTGGTGGTTCACAATTTTTTTTGTTTATTATTTATTGTATTGTATAAACACGTGTAGCCCCACAGAAAGCAGTGCTTTAGAGGAGAACGTCACTAGATGTTACAAAAAGTACTCAAGAAAATGTAAAACCCTTTTTGTGATTTCCTTAATTACTGTTGTTAAGTATGAATTAGCCACACCCACAAACAGTGTAGCCGAGTAATCGGAATGATGGCAACATATGAAGCCATTCCCTCAGTGACTGTTACCCACAAGTTAACAATGTTCCCTTGTGCTATATTGCTTTACATCACAAATATACCATGGTGTGTCTGAATACTTGATTCTGATTGGCTAGAAGGTGTTGAATGCGCAGGTAGTTCTAGTCAGTGTAATCTCCGTTGGGGATTAATGCGCTGCCTATAAACAACTGTAACCATAGTAACATACAGTTACAGCTGCATACTGTAGTTAAACTCACAGCTTCATTATTAATAGAGACACAGTACAGACACAGTTAATTCACACACACAATCTCTCTCTAAAAACTTTATTAAAATTCATTCACATAAACGAAATCTCCTCGCACTTCTTTATCTCCGTGTATGATTTAGCGTGGGTAGAATTCTAGATCTAACGACCGGTATATTAACCATTCTTTTTATCTTTTCAGTCAAATTTTGCTCTGTAAACATCAGTGACAGCTTGAAGTTGTCAGTGCTGGCAAGTGACCACGGTACAAGTGGGATAATCCACGGCTAGGCCTGCATTACACCATTTTAATGCACTCCGCTTCATATTGGGTGATTATTCACCTCCATATCGTGCTTTAAAATCGTGTAATGCACACCTAGCTGTGGATTATCCCTTACATCATAACCTGTCAGCTGTGAAAACAACAGTACACAAACAAGTAATTGGTGGCACATTATCATAATTGAATCCAAGAATGACTGTTTGCTCCTCAGAGGTCAGTTTAGCAGCTCATATCTACACTCAATATATAAATCAGGTGTGAGTGAGCGCCCGGTTTTATTTAAAGAACAGGGATCTATCAAAATCTTCACAACACATCTTCATGTATCACAGCATGAGCCAAGAAGATTTCTGAAGACCTCAGGGGGTTAAAAAAAAAAAAAAAAAAAAAGAAAAAAAAAAAAGAAAAGGGGGGGGGGGGTTGATGCTCATCAGGCTGGAAAAGGTTACAAAACCATCTCTAAAGCGTTTGGACTTGACCAATCCACAATCAGACAGAAATTCAGGACGATTATTACCCTCCCCAGGACAGGTCAACCAACAAAGATCACTCCAAGAGCAAGATGTGTAATAGTCTGCGAGGTCAGAAAGAAACCAAGGGTAATTTCTAAGCAACTAAAGGCCTCTCACACCTTAACATTAGCCAATGTTTATGAGTCCGACAAAAAGAGAACACTGAACAACAATGATGTGCATGGCAGGGTTGCAAGGAGAAAGCCACTGCTCTCCAAAAAGAACATTGCTGCCTCTTTGCAGTTTGCTAAAGATCACATGGACAAGCCAGAAGGCCACTGGAGACATGTTTTGTGGACAGATGAGACCAAAATAGAATTTTTGGTTTATATGAGAAGCACTATGTTTGGAGAAAGGAAAACACTACATTCCAGCATAAGAACCTTATCTCATCTGTAAAATATGGTGGTAATATCATCATAGTTTGGATCTGTTTTGCTGCATCTGGGCCAAGATGACTTGCAATCATTGATGGAACAAAGAATTCTAAATTATACCAGCGAATTAGAAAGGAAAACATCAGGACATCTGTTCATGAACTATATCTCAAGAGAAAGTGGATCATGCAGCAAGACAACGACCCTATGAGGAATCAGCAGGGCAGCAGCATTAATACTCCTGGATGCTCTAATCATAAGAGAAATGACTAGAGATTTAATAGTTTGCTTTAATGGTCTACTCATTTCAAATGCACAGATCACCAACAGTGTGTTAACGTCTCACTCTGCCTCCCTGTCAAACAGAATGGACTTCTCTCATTAGGCTCTGGCTTTACTGTATGAAATATGCATGACATTAAGTCGTGCACCATGCTGTGAAAGGCACAAACACACACTATGGTGTGGCACTGTGCTGGTCAGGTCTGCACATAATAAAGTGGAGTAGGGATCTGAATCGCCGTTCCTGAGCTCGGAACCCGCAAACCCCATCACTGTAAGGAAGTGGGTAAAGTCTTGGCACTGTAAAAATAATGTGAACTACATTCTCTTTTTCTTGGTCATTTCCTGTCTGCGATTAACGCAGGAGCAGCCTCAGCATAATGTTTTGAATATGGGATCTTAGCAGATGAGTCTCTATGGGAGCATCTCATTTCCATTTTATGATAAAACAGAGGAGCAGTAAAGTTTTGTAATAATGTGAAGCAAATTTTTTTTTTTTTTTTTTCATCAGACAATTCATGAGGCATTTTAGTTCAGTGACTGACTCTGTGGCAGTTTACAGCTAAAACCAGGAGTTCATCCATAAATTTGGAAAAGCAAGGAACACTGCTACCTCATGTAATTGTTCATTTTTAATAACTGCTTTATCATGGTCAGGCTCGTGGTGGATCTGTAGTATATCCCAGGAGCACACACTGGACGGGACACCAATCACATGGCACCACACATACCAATCCACTCCCTGACATGTTTTGAGGAGGTTGGAGGAAACTTCTGCACTCAGATTGAAAGGGAGTGGGGGGGGAAGTCATGTCTTTTGCTATGGTTGCTATGGTGATGTGAACTACTTGTCAAATGTCAAATTGGACTGTGCGGTGGCAAAAAGAGGCCTGCCTAATCCTAGCTGACATAAATAGAAGCACTACACTACACAACAGTGGGCCAGTGACAAAACGGTACAAACCAACAGGTCCTTCACACAAAACAATCACATTCTCACATCCTTCACAAGTGAACCTCACTTCTGTAGAGTGCTGTGTTCCTAAACCGCTGAATTTATGACAGGACAGCCACTCAGAGATGTTGTGTGGGTGTGAGAGAGGCTGTGCGGAAATCAGACCCTAGCGCCACACTAAACTATTTTTACCCCCACACACACACACAAAAAAAAAAACCCTGTCCACACACAGACACACACTCCCACGATACAGCTCTTTAAATAAATCACTGATTATAGTGGTGGACTGATCGCTGTGCTGTGCAGTGTGTGTAATGAGGGTGTGTGGACATGGCAGTGGTTTTTGGGGAGCTGTCTTTCATGAGGATGTGCGGTGTGTACGTGTGCTTCTGTGGGAAACTACAGCAGGGGAAGAGTAGGAGGAGGAGTGGTGTGATGTGCCAAGATGGTGGCCATCACAATAAAAAGCCCAGCCACTACCTATTACTGATTACACACGCCTTGGCCACACACAGAAAATGTGAGAAAATGAGAGCCGTCAAATTCCTTAAAAAACTGTAATGCCATTTTAATTAGTTAAAAGGTTTAGTAATCGAAACGTACTTTAACATTATTGAGCCGAGCATTCGTTTATTATTCCTTTATATAGGATACATATTCGTGTCATCTATTTACAAGGGATACCCTAATCGCACGTCTTCGCATTTCTAATACTATAGCAATACTAAAGCTCATCAAATATAGTTCACTATTGATCCAGGCTTTCATTCACTCACACTCAGCATTAGGACTGCAACATCCTCATTATTTGCCTACTGCTTTTACTCTTTGTCCCTGGCATGCAGCAGGATTTTAAACGTCTCAGGTGACCCAAGTTCCACAAACACCTGAATATTCAATTCAAATAATTCACATGGGATGAATCCCAAATGCCTTCTTACTTACTACAATAGTTTGCAACGTAAGGGTGGTGTAGTAGCAGTGCAGTGTGCTATTTGAGCAATATCGCATGAGCAAGAGCGCTGATTTAATGAATATCAGCAGCGATTCAGCTTCAGGCATGAAGCCACAGGTAATCACAGCCATGCTGATATTCAGTACAGCAGCGCGGTTGCGAGTGGGATATTGCTTTTCCATGACAGTTCTATAAACAAGAAATTAATATTTACTAACTGACATTTCAGACACAATATGGCCAAATATTTTGTTTATTTTTCCATCAATGAAAATAGTTCCCAAAGAAGCTACAGCTGGATTGAGAACGAGCATTGCGTGTTGCCATGCCAACAGCCCGTATTAAGCGGAGTAAAGGCTTCAGTGTAATGAACTATTGTGCGATTGACTTTTTATGTAGTGTACACAGACAAGAAGAGTGACACAAACATTTTAACATACCGGACCTGTTGTACTAAACATCAGCACTCTTGGAATGCCACTTCAAATTAGTGGACCAAAAATAACTATTGAATCATTGCACAGTGGAATATCATTTGAGATGCAGTCACAGAATAATCATGATAAGACCCGGTTGGAATCTGTGGCATGAAGTACCTCATTTAGGACACAATTATACATAAATCTGCTAATTAAAAAAAAAAAGATTTGCTACAAAATATGCCACCAATGACATTTGTTTCTGCCGATCTGTTTTTCTACAGAAAGTCATTTAGGAAGCAGATGGTTTGATTGACTTGCTATCTGGCTAAATAGTATGGCTGTGCCATATCCTATCGTCCGTGAAATACTGCTACAATTCCTCCCCATGATAAGAATGGGTCACTCCGCAATATTTCCAATTCAGTTGGTGACGTTATGAGCCGCAACGTAGGCATCCCTCACGTAGAACGAGAAGACTCGTCTACAGAGGAAGAAGAATTAATCCCCCCAAAAAATGACCTACCCCCATAAGCGGTTATGTGGAAGTGGTTCAACATTTCCATTTGTTTTTCTTGGGGTTAGATTATGAATACTGCAAGTATTGGTGTTCGCATTTTCTATCTTTTTAGCCTACTTATTTGGTATAGGTTAGTAGGTGATGATGGTCATGTGATTTAAGGTCTCTGAATGGCTACGGGGTGATTAAAATGAACAGGAACATTTTAGAGCAATGGTCACCAATCCTGTTCATGGAGATCTACCTTCCTGAAGATTTTAGCTCCAACCATAATTGTGTCCACTGGACCATCTAATCATTGCCTTAAGAAGTTCTTGATCAACTAAAACAGGTGTGTTAGATTTTGTTTGGAGATGAAACTCGCAGGATGGGAGATCTCAAGGAAGAGGATTGGTGACCACTGATTTAGGGCATTTACATTTACAGCATTTGGCAGACGCCCTTATCCAGAGCGAATTACAGAAGTGCTTTGAAGTCCATCAATAAATACATCCCGATACTAGTTCACTAAGTCACGGACTAAAAATACCATCGGTCTTGTATCTCTTTTGGGAGGTAATCAAGAAAGAAAAACACAAACACACACACACATACATATATATATATTTGTATATGTGTATGTACATATATGTGTATGTATGTGTGTGTGTATATATATATATATATATATATATATATATATATATATATATATATATATATATATAGTCTAGTGGTGTAGGAGGTTGGGAGAGAGCGAGGTGCAGTGTGGGGTGTGATAAGTAATTTGAGGTAAGGGGGTGCTGGTCCATTTTTGCCTTGCAGGCAAGCCTCCGTGTTTTAAATCTACAGGAAGCTAGTGGAGGGAACGTAGTAATGGGGTGGTGTGGGAGAACTTACGAAGGTTGAAAATAAGTCAAGCAGCTGCATTCTGGATCAGTTGCAGAGGTCGAATGGTGCTCAATGCCACTTTTTTGAATATTAACCATTTGAAAAAAATAATGTCTAAAAAAAAAAAAAAAAAAAAAAGGGAACTGAAATATTGAGTGACACTCTGTAGATCCTCCTCTTCAATGATTCCAGTTCGATGAGAAAAGAGAGACTGCTAATGCATGGTTGATGAAGGGAAAACATAACGTGCCCTCAGGTCGTATATCTGCACTTCATATGGGTTTATAATGCCCTGCACAGCAGCAAAATAAAGCACGCAGCAGTCTATCCATGCTGGGAGGTCGACCGAAAACAAACATTTTCCGTATAGAGGCAGAATTTAAATGAAAACATGTACAGAACAAGAGCACCTACACTCTGTGTGTGTGCGTGTGTGTGTGTACACACACGAGAGCTTCACTAGCAAAGGCCTTGAGCTGAAACTTCCTGCAATATTCCAGTTAAATCCATTTTTAAGAAATATGTATATACACAGTACATTACATTTGGTACATAATCTACAGCTTGGTAGAACATAACACGAGAGATTATCTTTCAAGGGCTTTTTGATCCCCAAGTATTAAGAAGGACAGGATTACACACACATCAGTGTGTATGTGTAAATACACATCAGTACATGTAATCTGATATGATATCTATATTGTAGGTTTTCAGGTTACAAACACATCCATCTACTCCCACTGCACTACTCAGGTCTGTCAGAGGCACACTGCAGCTCTTTCTGCGCAGATTCACAGCGGCTCAGGCATACACAAACACAGCTTATATATAATACATGACTACTGATACACACCAGCTAAGGGGGAGGGGAAGAGCAGAGATCATCCTTTGGTCCTAAACCCGACTGGACAACCCAGGGTCTTGTCCTGATCAGACCAAAGCATCTCTTCTGTCCTTGTATCCAAAAAGAGCTTTTCACCACCTGCATCACTGGTGCTAACGACCTGTCCCTTGCACTGCCAGCTCCAAAGACCCTATAAACACTAAAGTTCTCACTGACAGACATCAAGACATCATTTCAGTAGTGTGTCTGAAGTGCATCAGTGAAAAGATACAATGTAAGGACATGGACTATGATCAGGCGCGTAGCTCCAAACCCTATTTTTAGCATATCTGATTTGAACAGGAAATATTTTCTTTACTAAAAACAGAACCAAAAGGCAAATTTTACGACTGATTTGAAGACATTTCTGGACATTTTTTTTGTCATTTATTGCAGTATGCTTCTTCACATCTTCAAATTGTGACAGGAGCATCAACACATGAAAATGGGCATTTACTGGGCGCCTACGTTTACGACACATTTACTGCATTTGGCAGACGCCCTTATCCAGGGCGACTTACATTGATCTAATTTATACAACTGAGCAATTGAGGGTTAAGGGCCTTGCTCACCTTCCAATCAGTATTCCAACATTTTACCCACTGAGCTTAACTGTCCCACATAGAGAAGCAACAAGTTGATCTACCTCCTTTCTTGCCAAACATGCTCAGAATCAGCTCCCAAATGCAAAAAAAAGCACCCCAAACAAACAAACAAACAAACAAAAAAACAACAAAATGCTCCATCATTGACTTTGAATCTACAACGCCATATGTGTTCAACGGCCAGGAGTACAAGAGAGCAAATCTGGCCGTGCTGTCTGAGCAGGAGAGATGGGATTCTCTCGCTCCCATATCAATCAGTGTAACACTAGCCAATCATGGACATCTGTGAGCTCATGTATGTGGAAGAGGGCAGTTAGTACATTCCTTTGAATATGTTATGCTGCCCTGTGATGCAGCAACAGAGAAAAGCTGTAGGCCGCGTCCGAAATCACGTATTAGCAGTACGGCAGAGGGGTAGTATGTCTGAATTCTCAGTAGGCGAGAAATACCCAGATGGCGTACTGCTTCCGGAGAGATTTTGCAGCAACGGATGGACACTACACAAGTCAAAAAATCCCATAATGCAACGGGACTGGTGCGGATGAGCTTAGAAGTAAATGGCGGAAGACAGCGCGTCGGCTCTTTTGAAGTATTAAACCTTGGTTAAACAGGACTTGTTTAATATTTTATTTATATTTATATATATGCATGCCTGTTAACCCCGCCCACATTACATTACAAATTCAGTTAAATTTCCTGATGTGCATTTTGCCGTTAGTGCGCTTGCTTTAATCTGGTGGTCCCTTTAAGATTTTTGTGTTTATGATGATGGCAAGGTCACATGACAATGCCAACATGGCGGTTGTAGTACGGCCGGGATTGTATTCATACTACACACATACTGATTACTACGTACTGTTTCAATGGCCGAGCAGTAGGTACCGCATCGAATGGAGTAAGTACCGATACAGTACACGATTTTGGACGCAGCTGTAGAGGTTGGCTTGACATGTCTCAGAGGAAGCATGTGCTAGCCTTCACCCTCCCCAGTTGGTAGCAGTCATGTGATAAGGGAGACTTAGCTAGTTGGTGGGACCTGGCCAATAGTGCTAGTTAGCTAGTGGGTGGGACCTGGGGAGTAAATGGGGAAAACGTGCTCAGGATCCTGACAGGACAATAAGTAAAATCGCTAGCTGGAGCTTTGCTCGGCACTAGTATATGCATGCATTTTTCAGAAAAAAATAGATTAGCCATACAGTCAGTCCCTCCAGGACTTTGCGATCGCAGACATTAATTTTTCAAAATTACTGCAGATCTGGGCCAAGACGCTTCATGTGATGTCACCACAATGTGCATTCAGCCAAAGCCCCGTTTGATTCACAGGCGTAGATCATGAGTACAACTAAAACGTCTTCTGTTTTCTGGGAGGGGAAAGAAAAAAAAAAAAAAAGAAGCACAAAAACCTTCACAAGTTGCATAGCCAAAAAAAAAAATAAAAAAAAAATAACTGCAGCTAAATCAAGTATTTTTGGCCACAACAATCACAAAAAAAAACCTCCTGTACAGACTGTACAGTGTGGGGAAAAGTCATTCAGTGAAAGCACTGTTGGTATTATTAGTCATGTTTGAGGTTTGAAACACTTCAAACAATGTCTTCCAATCCAAATTTATCCCAGTCAATGACAAGCAATGAATTAGACTAGATGACTCTGTACAGTTGGTCTCTTAATGCTCTGCCAAGTCTACTTGAGAGTTCCAGATGATGACAGACAATCTAGGCATAAGGTCTAGCTACATCTATGAATAGTCTTGACATCTGGGTGTCAGCACTGTTAAGACAGTGTGTCACAAAGTTTAGAGTCCCTATGGTCTAAAGATACATATTCTAGTGTAACGCTCCCAAAAAATTATTAAATAAAATTCGATGCCGTTCAAGCACATTACGGTTTCATAATCACGTAGCCACTCTATTAATAGATAAAAAAACGACACTTTCACAACTGCATAACATGCGTGCATACACACACACACACACACACATTTACAAGGGATGCTAAGCATTTCCAGAGTTTCCTGTTTCCTGTGCACTTCCAGCTGTGAAATGCACATGTGGCAGTATCAGTGTGTGAGCATTGTACAGCACACGTATATCACTTTTTTTCACTGGATAACGTCAACGAATCTGAATCCAGAACTATCCACAACCTGTTGGAGTTTCCCCCAGCATGTAACACTACCCGCTTAGAGGGGCTCTCTGGAGGTTATAGAGTGATGACATAATTTCCCACATAATCCTAGCGTTAACAGTAAACACTAACAACCAGTCCGTACAGGATTTTGGCAAGTTTTTTTGCGGCTGTTGCAGACAAAAAGTTTTGATTTTGCGAAGTTTTTTTTCCACGAAATTTGTGCTGTAACTTGCAGAGTTTTTTGTGCTTTTTTTTGCAGATAACCACTTTAACTGGCAAAATCGCGATCGCACAAAATTGTTTTGCACGGTCTTTCGGTGATGTTTGTTGGTAAATGAGATCTTTTAGCTCTACTCATATTCGATGCATGTGAATCGAACAGGGCTTTGCCTGAATGCGTGCTGTGATGTCACATGTGTCTTTGCCCAAATCTGCGGTAATTTTGAAACACTGCAAACTTCTTAGAATATTGTGGAGTTTGCTTGATTTTACATTCATTTCTGTGATTGCAAAATCGTGAAATCCCGTAGGGCCTGAACAACTGCAGCAATAATGGAAGAGCTTCAAGATTGTTTGGTTTTATGTGAAAGGAGACAGCAAGGTTGCGAAAAATGGGAATGTTATCAGACACTCCTGGAGACTGTGTTAAAATGTAGTCCTCACTAACCTACGTTATGAAAACTGTGGTTGTCTGACAATTCTGTGCATGTTGTGTGACCTATCAACAGTGTGTACTATTTGTAGGTCTAGCTGCAGGACCCGGTTCAGCGCTCTTGGCATCCTTACAAATAGGGTAGAATAATTCAGCACAGATACTTGTTTATATGGTTTAGTACTGACGCCACGGGCCAATCACAACACAGCGCACAGCTCCACGGGCCACTCACAACACAGCGCACAGCTCCACGGTCCAATCACAACACAGCTGAAATATTTTTGCGCGCTCTTCCTTTCTTCTGATTTAGTATCTTTGCTAAGATTATTGTTTGTAGTAATACAGGCCTATTTAATTGAATTTAAATGTTTGTTTGTTATTTTAGAACACAGATCTGTCCTCGTAAAAGAAAGAGCGCAAAAGAGTGGTGTCCTATTTAAATTTTTGTGTCGCTCAGTCTTTCATATTATGTCGCGCTGCTGTATGTTATAGTATATGTGCTGTTATGAAGTGTAAAGGAGTAACTGTTGGCGAGATAGCGATCAAGAAACATGGAGTTAGTGAGAAATAAAGCTTCACATTACAGTGCATTATTCTGCAACAATATTTTCGAACACACACGCAGTAGATCCCTACTTGTCTCAACTCTCAGCTGATTTGGAAGCAAGCTGGAAAAGAGCACTGAAAAACATTTTGCCTTGATTTATACAATATATGATTGTTACGGGATTGTGTTAGTAGCTCTGTGACTATAGTGCTTAGTAATGTGTAGATCAGCTGGCCTACAGCTAATAGAGATCAGACACTTAAGACCAATGACTAAACATGCACATTTTACATAGAGTCCCTGTATAATCACGATGGGGGGGGGTAAAAATCAGATCCCAAAATGTCGATGTATAATTCACAGTCTGGAAATAATGTTAAAAATGTGGTACCACATGCCATACTACTAGAATAGGTTGCACGAATACACACGTGCGCACGCACACACGACTTTTAACACAGACACCTTAAGAGATCTACACAAGTGGGGTTAGTGGTCGAGTAGCTTGTGGTATAAATCAGACACTATTTGCTTTCTTGCTATCAATGTGTAGGGGGGGGTATAAATCAGACACTATTTGCTTTCTTGCTATCAATGTGTAGCTGCCATCTTGAGCAGGTACGGTAGTTAATCATACAATGATCAGTCCTGAAGGCAAAGCATCGCACAAATTCAACAGTCGGCTTTAGTATGTGGGGTATTCTAGCATCACTCCAGAGTCAAATCACAGCTAAATCATCGACTCAGTGCTCAAAGGCCAGGTGTTTTCCCCTAAGGATCTGTGGTAAAGCTTAGGAAGATAAAGAGGTAGAGAAAATGTGTGTGTGAAAGTAAGAGTGAGAGAGTGTATATGAGAGTGATTGAATGTATAACAGACAGACAGACAGAGACAGAGAGAGAGAGAGAGAGAGAGAGAGAGAGAGAGAGAGAGAGAGAGAGAGAGACCCAGCAGTAAAACAGTACTGCAGAACCCATCACTGCTACGTCAGTGCACTGCAGGCTCGGTTCCTCCAGGCGCTACCTTTTCACGCGGATGATTTGGTCCCGCATGGGCTTGATGTCCTGGAAGCTCTGCTGGTTCACCAGGCTGTACACCAGGATGAAGCCCTGGCCGTTCTTGATGTACAGGTCGCGCATGGATGCGAACTGTTCCGTGCCGGCCGTGTCCAGGATCTCAAGCACCGAGGGCGACGAGTCCACCTCTATCTCCTTGCGGTAGAAGTCCTCGATGGTCGGGTCGTACTTCTCGATGAACGTGCCGGTGACGAACTGCACGGTGAGGGCGGACTTGCCCACACCGCCGCTGCCCAGCACCACCACTTTGTACTCGCGCATAGCTCTTAGCGGACCGTTAAAACTTAAACAAAAACACCACAGAGCGTGCACCAGCACCCGGTATTCGTCATTTAAAAACACGTAATAAAAGGCAAAGCTGCGTTTTAGCTACAGTCCCAGTGACGGAGCGGGTCCCATGCTGCTCCTGGCGCCCTTCTTTTGCTTTTAGCTAGGCGAAGTAAACAAGCGGCGCACAAAGGCGCGGAGCCCGAACAAGGAAACGAAGAAGACGCGGTGGTGCATTATCGCGCTCCTGCCCGGCGTCGACTATTACCGCAATCCGGTTACCTGCTGCACGATTTCCAGCGTCGGCGCGTTAGGCAGCTCGGGCTCTTTCATTTGCTGAGCTCACGGTCCTAAATCATCCACACGGGGAAAACGGCGCTACTCCTGCGCAGAGTAACATTAGCTGCAGTACTGGCTAAGCTAACAAAGCTTCACCCGGAATCTCGGAACTGCAAATGAAAAACGAGGTCGTCTTTAAAGCAACCACAAGGTCGGAAGTTTAGAGAAAACAGTCCCTCGTCTGTGTCTTCATTTCGCCTCTTCTTCTGCGCACCGACACATCCGCGGCCGCCATGCTCTCGGGTGGAGACCCACAAGCGCCCGCCGCCGCCGCGTTACCGCCCGTTTCCCTACACGGCTTCCGTAGCCAGCGCCAGGCGAAGGACGTCATCAGCGTCTCATGCATGGGAGCTGCGACTGGAGGCTGATAGGCGCGGCCACGCTCTTCAAACCGCACCCCGCGCCTGTGTGGAAGAGGCACGGAGGATTTCCAAACTCGGATTTCCGCTCAGTGTTGGAGCTGTCTGGGGCGGGGCGAGACGCTGCTGTCCAATAGCCAACAAGCTCGAGGACACGCGCCAAAAAGAGCAGCGCGTTGGATGTTGTTGCTATGGAAACGATCAGGCCTTCCAAAAGGGCAACAGTGTGTGCTGTTTCAGACTGTTGTTTCATTGTAGTTGTTGAGGCAAAATGAGCAATTCTGCTGAACCCCAATTGAAATCTTACTCATTGCCCCAGAAGGCTGGAGCCAGCATCTCCTGGATACTTTATGCATGTGTACATGCATGCCAAGACATTTCATCTCCGTATTACAGTAATACCACTGTCATGCAACTCATCTTTCCCTTCTTCTCGTACCACACACACACACTCACCATATGAATATATAGACTTACTGTTCTCCAATGCCTGCTACACTATATGGTTAAAAGTATGTGGACACCATACATCATACCAATATGTGCATTTTGAACATCCCATTCCAAATTTAGTCCCCCTTTGCTGTTATAATAACCTCCACACTTCTGAGAAGGTTTTTCCACTAGATTTTGGAAGAGGCTCAGTGGTTAAAGGCTGTGGGTCACTGATCAGATGATCAGGAGTTCAAGCCCCAGCACTGCCAAGCTACCACTGTTGGGTTCTTGAGCAAGGGCCTCAATTGCTCGGTTGTATAAATGAGATAAATGTAAGTCGCTCTGGATACAGGTGTCTGCCAAATGCCATAAATGTAAATGAAAATATAATGAAAACTGGCATTAACCAGCTAAAGGACACTGTCCAAGCTCATGCGCTCATATAGCGCACTCGGCTGGCTGGCAGATTCGGACCCTTCAGAGTTGAATTCGACTCAAGCCCTGCAGCCCAAACAGCTTGCTAGTTACAAATTCCTATGTCTGGTGTCAACTGATAAGCAATAAAAGGCCAGAAAAAGGCAATGTAATGACTCATCTGGACTCATGTCCTTTAAGAGCCCAATGATGAGTCATCCTCCTCACTCCTCCTGGAAGGAACGCAAGGATGCTATGTCTACTGGCACGTTTAAGCAATTCTTAGAGATTAAGTAGTTAAACTCTGCAAAGTCTGAAAATGGTTCTAGGTCAGTCCCATCTAGCGTGCAGGTGCTGCTAAAGGATTGGATGATATCTGTTCATACAGCTCTGGTCACGACAGAATTCATCATGACAGTGCAATGATTTTTGTGAACTGAACTCTGTGGTGTGCTTTGTAGTGAATATGATGGATCACTAGGAGTTCGAGTCACATGCCTGCAGTTCATGTCTGTGTCACATCACTAGTAGTCTCCCTGCATGAACCACAATATATTCAGGTTAGTTTGACCCGAGAGGTCAATTCTCTCAAAAGGGTAGACCCCCACGGTTCAAAACAGAGTTCTACACAATTTTCTTCCTTTTTCAGAAGATGAAGATGGTGGTTTTCATCTAATTTTAGATTTCAGAGATTTAAACTGGTTCTCATTGACCCTCTTAGTGACGTGCCACTCTATGAGTGCTTCCTATTCATGGGCATTATTCAGAAATGTGCTGCTCCAAGAAGTCTGTGCTGCTGCTACCTGGGCATCACCATGCACTTTCTCCAGCTTCTACAAGCATACCATCACCTCTCCCAGCAAACTGAACGTGCTGGTCATCTCTGAACACCTTTCCAGTTAATCCTATTGTGAGTCCTGTTCCTCATGACATAGCTGGCATACATTATGCAGTTGGTTCTCACTGCCCCCGACAGTTAGGAGCAGTGAAACAGAACACTAGTTACATATTTAGCTGTGGTTCTATTAACCCAGACAGTATGTTACCCAATAATTATTTTACATTGGACTCCTCACATAAGAGTAATGAATATCATTATTTAGCTAATCTTAATGTAAAAAAAGGTAGTTAAAAGGTTCTCGCTACCATTCTGCGTAGTTCTCTTCAAACCAGGTGTCTTTATATTTATAAAATATGTCATTGATGAGATGATTGACTGGCGATGCTAATCTCCATTGTGATATGTGCACCTGGAATTTGTGTGTTTTAGAAACGCATGCACAATCGATCAAGCTTCGTCACCCTGTTATATTCACAAATATAAAACACATGGTGGTCATTAAAGGATTTTATTCACTTTGTGACAATATATTTTACAAACTTTATGTTTACAGAACCAAAAGAAGCAATAAACTACTTAATATTACACAAAGAAACATATAAAAAGCTCTTTAAATTCTTATAATGTGTGGCATAATTAATCTGCATGGAATTTGACAGTGTGAATCCTTCCTTGTATCTGGTATTGAATAGAGCCTAGGAACAAGGTAGTGCTCAGAAAACATAGTACAGCTTAGTACATCTGTTATTTGAAAGCCTGTTCTCCACATCAGGAAGCAACATATCCAGGTATTTATCCTGCTTGCATTAGCAATCTTTGGGCACTAAACCTACACGTTCGCTCAAGGTGTGGAGAAAAAGGTTTTACTATACAGACCCTTCTTTAGCATCAGATTGTTGAATATTTAGTTATTTTACATTTAGGTGTAGGAGAGCCAATACGGTCTTCTGTTTTACAAAAGCTTTCAAACAACATTAAGAGACATAAAATGGTCAGAGCAACACATAGAAGATAAGGCAAAGATCACATGTGAACAGACTAAGGTAGTGAGTGCACTGTAGCCCTCGAGTCATAAACCTGTCCAGAATGTGCTACAACAGTCAAGAGATAAATTACATTCTGAAATTCTTATCCACCAGACTGACACGAAGAAAGCAGGAGACGCACTGATACACACTGATGATGAGACACATTCACGTGTTTAGTAGAATTTCTGTAATGGGAGAGAGAACATGAGGCTCTCTAACTCTAGATCAGCCTTAGGGACAAAGCAGTAAACATTCCTATTTCTATGATTATCTCTGAAATAAAACCACAATTCTATTGTAATGTCAGTGGTGTTTGATCTGTTATAGTCATAGTGTTACAGCAGGATTGTGCTCATGCTCCAGAGTGATGACACACTGCTTTATTAGCACTACTATGTTGTTTAAAAAAAAAAGAAGAAAAGAAAAAAGAAAAAAAAATTAAAATAAAAATTCCAACGAATGTGCATTTACACCTGGACAATGGAAATAAACCTGTATAAACATTTATTAGAATAAGTGAAAAAATTTTAAGACTAGTATTTTTTTTTTTTTTCAATTAAATAGTATGGTCCATGACAATAAGGCATTGAAACTAAGTATTCTTCCAGCAGTGGGAAGATATACTTGAACCTACCATCTTGAAAAAAAAAAAAAGAAAAGAAAAAACATAACAGCAACATCACTTACAAAAACAGTTTCATTCATAGCAATTTTGAACTGTCACATTAACAAATTAGTACTGTTCTAAAATATTAGCACGCAAAACTGAACTATAAAATGAAATGCTGTGTTAACTTTAATTTGACATTACATGAACACTTCTGCAGCCTGACCTGCACTGATGCGTCATGCAGCGTTGAGTGCTTCTCTCAGCTGGCTACCTGCATTAAACACTGCCAGGCTTCTCTTTCACAGAAGCTGACTTCTGCCGTAGTTACACACCTCAAACGACGACTATTATTTCAAAGCATTAGATTCACAAACAACTGTGTAATACGACGTAAAGCTTAATGCTTTTTAGTGAGGACACTGTAACTTTCCAAAGTCAAGCACCCTGCATTTCTCTTCCTACACAAGTCAGGTGATGCAGGAGAGGAAGGTGGCACCAGGCTGGCCTTTTAAAACAGCATCTGAACAACAAGGCCCTACATCAAATAAATTACATTCATCTCAAAACAAAACAGAACAATGGTCCATTAACCACAATCAATACCGTAACATTACATAATAGTTCTCATATATCTTATAGATCACAACATAAATTATCCTCAGGCAATGCTGAGAAGTTAAATGACTACAAGTCTGAGCAGTGCCTTTGCGTATCTAAACTAAAGATTGTCTAGGTTCTCACATGGCATTTTATCTCCGCCCTGAATTAAAACGCTCATAAAAACACATAAACACACATACAAATTATATAAAATTATATGACTGACTGTCTGCTAAATTAAAGTGGATTAGAATAATAGAGCTATTAAGTATTAGGTCAGTTACATGTCAGACTGTTGTCAGTCACTGCTCTATGAAATAAATGTAAGTAGAATCTTACACAGGCCTATGGGATTCAAGACCAATAAAACATCTATTTTAATTATGATTTTGACCCAAAGATACTGATTAAATGAAGAAGTGCTACTTTGGGAGGACCGTTTCTCTACAGGTGCTATAAGTCTGAGATTCAATAATCTGCAGCTTTCCCACCTCAGATTCAGCTTGTAATAAAAGGGCTTGATAATTCTATACGCAGAGTAGAGAAAGGGCTTTCCCACACAGCAGTCACAGACTCCTCTTATATAGGACATAATTTTTTGTTAGTACTAAGAAATCTGTTATTCTTTTCATCAGTGATTTAAAAAAAAAAAAAATCAACAGTGTACATGACTTCCATGGTCAACCTTTTAAACAGTTTTTTTTTTTTTTAACCTTTTTTGAGAGAGAATGACAGATTGCAGCAACAAAATGAAACATGAACAGTTCAGATCTATATCCACATTATGTTTGTAAAGAACATTGTTAGGCACTTATACAGAATCATAACAGAATAAATACAGAAACCAAAAACAGGATGAACGCAGGCCAGTTTGGCTCGACTAAACACACAGATCATACTGCTGGGACGTCTAGACGCTGAGCCTAGCTGTAGAGCCCAGATGTAGTAACTTATGCTATGCTCCGTTACTATGCACAAACACACACACACACATAAAATCACACAGGTGCACGCAATCATCTCTTTGTTTCTCTCTTTTTCACTCGCTTCCGACGACACAGTATCAAGAGAATAAGAGAATAACCTGTACTGTGGCGAAACTTTAATGCTAAATTTTCAGCTAAAGAAATTATAAAAGAACAGCTGTAGTAAAGTAATAAAGTTCAGATTCACATCAAGTTTTAAAGGGTTAGTGTGTCACTATTCTGTTTGGCCACTGTTAAAGATGAAAATCTTTTTGTTTGTTTTTTTCTCTATCAATAATTTGGCTAACAGAGTTCTCTTTATCCAGCCTGCTGTTTTGCAGCGGTGCTCAGGCAAAGCATTAAGTGTGGAGCTGAGAGGTGAACTCACTCTGTCCTTCTCCTGCATAGCTTTCACATGCCGTTTGACATTCTTCTACAGGGTTTTGACGTGCTGCCTGCCATCCTCCTGCATGGCTTTGACGTGCTTCGGCACTGGGTTATACAGTCCTTTCTGATGCCGGTGCAGGCAGATAAACTCTCATAAATCAGTATCTCTGGACTCAGCTTGGAGATAATTGTGTAAATCCTCAAACTAGGCTTCTAATAGTCTTTCTCAAGATGTTGCCCTTTTTCTTGAAAAAAAAAAAGTGCAAATAGAGTCACACAGTAAAAACAAGTGTTGAATGACTTCCTACTCAACACTGGTGATGATACTGTGTATAGCTGTATAATTATATAATGTACTTAAACAAGCAAAAAGAGTATGTTTTGTTTCAGTGAAACTAGTTTAGAAACATATATTATTGATTAGTTTCTTGTTGCGTATATATTGTATATATGTCTGTACAATGTATTTATTGAGCATAACTGTAGGGAAAATGTTTTCTGTGTGTGTGTGTGTGTGTGTGTGTATTAGCATGCATGTAGCAGTAATTCTGTGGAGTTGAGGATGTTATATCCACACACTCGCTGTTTAAGAAGTGTGTGTGTGTTGCGCTGGCACTCTGTCCCTCTCCTGCGCTCTATTTCAAAATGATCTGTTGTAGAAAGAACAAAAAGACATGTTAAAATATTGTTTTAAAAAACCATTAGAAAACAGAAATTACAAGTGGGGAAAAACAGCTGAACAATGCTAGGAACTGAAGAATTCTTGAAAGCTTCAAGATTTTGAATAACTACAACTAATGGGAGCTCTAATAATTACATAATATAACCTGTCATGTGAGCAGTAAAGGTGCTAAAAACAATGTTTCTATCACTGCAAGTTGCTCCAAAAATGAACCGCGTTGTGGGAAATTAAAGTAGAGCCTGTGTAAAGGAAGTTGTTTAATCAATGCAAATTTACACATGGAATTCATGATCTGAAATGTAATTTGTGCCTGATAATGAGTGCTTTAGGGGTCACCATGATTCGAATGTCAACTTTTTTATGTGTAAAAGAAGATTTGTTTTGCCGCAGCATTAACATACAAAACCGATCAGTTGGTTGCCATTTAAAGGGTGACCAATTGATTGGTTTTGCATGTTAATCGGCACGATAACTGATAGCCAATAATATCCGTTATCGGCAAAAATCCACACAGTTTTCCCCCAGTTGCGTCCGCTGCGGGAGCGGCTGAGATGGTCCGCTGTCATTATACAGTACGAGAGTGGCCTCCCGAGGCGAAATAAAAACTATCACTGACAAATTTTGTTGTGCTATTTGAAGTGTTTTTTAAATTAATTTTGTATGTCTCCATTTTTATTTGTTGTTTCGAGTATTACTTTTTTTCAGTTTGGAGGTATATATTTTATTTACTTTAATATTTTTAATAGTTTATATTACTAGTTATTTCATTAAAAAAGTACAGTACATTTTCCTGGTACAGTCAGTACTGTTTATTTTTGTAATAAAGTTCAGCAGTATTTTACTTTGAGTGTTGTTTTCATTCAGTATCAATTTGAAAAACTATCGGTCGACTGATCAGTTATCGGCAGATACCGCCAAACTTAGTTAACAGTAATGGTAAAATCGATCGACTTTTATGCTCGTCCACTGGTCAACAAATTCATCATCCATGTGAAGTCCTATACATTCAAAAAAGTCAAACGGCATAACACCTCCACCTCTGACTCCTGCAACTGCCTTAATTCTTGGTTCCTCCGATGTTTTCTTACTCCTTGTACCGCCATCCTACAAAGTTTGCGTACCACTATTGCCTCTGGCTTGCTTACTGGGGGATTAAACACTGCTTTGAAGCAATCTGTAATTTAAAAATAAAATTCCACTGTGTTAGTCCTTAATAAAGTTACTGACTGAAATGAGCGAAGTGTATAACCACTGGAGAATAGTGATCCCGTAAAAACCTAGTGAAGCCACTTCACATATATGGCATTGTGGGTAATAAATAAGAAATCATACTTAAACCAAATTACATTAAAAGCTGTTAAAACTGATCTTAATATAAACACAGCTTGTATTCACCTTTCTTCTAAGTAAGTTAATTAGGCAGGTCTAGTAAAATGTTCTGTCTGTTAACTGACTAAAGGTAAATGGGTGGCCTCAGATGGCCGCGCCTTTTTATGAGAGAAAAAAGATATGGGTAAGTGTGGTTGTCACTATGAAATCAAATGAAGTGACTGAAGAACTGTCACACAGTTACCAATAATCTCCCTTCTAGGTTTTTAAAGCTTACTGTATGTGCTGAGCCTGTGAAATGACCAGCAGAGGGCAGTAATACATGGATTATGAATTTGCTAGATCACGCTGTAAAACTGAATTCAAGGGCAGATAGCATTATTCAGTGTGCTTTCATTAATGACAAATTGTCAGTTTGATTGCTTTGGTTGTATTCTCTTGTTCTGCAAAAAGAGAACCTGTGTTCTGTGTGCCAATGACAAGGGCAGCTTTAATAAAGGCAAACACATGCAAAACAATGATGGCAATGAAGCAGCAAAAACGGAACTACACACTGCATGTTGGGGGAGCTCCAAACAGCTGTTGTGAGTGGTTGAGGTGACAGGAGCAGATTATGGATCCAGACTACTAACAGCAATATAGCGCCAGCAAGAGCCAAACCAACAAAGCTCAGAAAACAAGGTCACACTGCTCACCTGATACTCTAACCACATACATGCACGTCTTTCTTACAATAAGGTAATTAGCTCTATTGACCGTTTGCAGAATGCAACCTGTGTTAGAAAAGCAGCCAATAAGCTATCAGGAAATATTTCTTGATAGCTTATGTTTAAATGCATTTAAGCTAAGAGAGGGCTAACAGAGATGTCTGATCTGTGTAAAAGGAAGTATTCCTGTAAAAGAGGGTATTCTGTTCCTGAACTAAGAGGGTGGGAACAGTGAGAGAGAGCTTGTAAAGGAGCAAACCTGATTGGCGGTTGCCGCGGCGGCAGCAGCGTAGGGGCTTGCAGCAGGAGCGGAGGCGGTAGCAGGCGGGGCACTGAGCATCATGGGAACTTTTTTTCAGGAAGGGAACCATGAAAGCAATGAACAAGGAGGAGCAGCGTTACTACGGTAATTGTGTGGGATATATATCTGTATATGCGTGTGTTTGTATCTGATAAAAAGGTAAAGCCACTACTATAAAATCAGACCAGCAGATGGCATGCAGACAACGAGCAAAGCAAAAAGAAAGGGAGAAAATGAGTCAATTTGTCGATCAGATATAATTGATGGCTTATTATTTCAGTTAGTTACAATTCATGAAGGCACTATGCTGGTGCGAAACATAGAAAATCAACAGAGGATAATTAATAAGACTAATGTTTATGCTTGGGAATTAAATTGAAATTCACAATGACAAAACAGTGTAAAAGCACAATCACTATGAAGAACGGCACAAGGTCAGAACAGAAACAGACACATAAAAGCACAAGCATACATGTAACCAAATGCAAGCACACAATAAGAACTGTAAACTGAACCTGATTTTAATAAGCAACCACAGACCCCATGTACAAGCCAAAATACAGATTATTTTCTTTTCATAGAGCCACCACTAACAGTGACTGTTCTGTAATTATTTAGCTCTGTCCTCCACTAATATTGGCACCCTTCGTAAATATGAGCAAATAAGGCTGTGATGGATAGCAAACAATTGCAAACACAACACAGGTTTATCAAACAAAAATATATCTTTGTTAAATGTGTGCCACAATTATTGGCACCCCTATGAATTCATATGAGAAAAATATATTTGAAGTATAGTCCCATTGATATTTAAAAAAAATTTTTTTAGCACACCTGGGTGACTAGGAACAGGAAATTGTTCAACCATGACTTCACAGGGGTATAAATATGAGGTAACACATTGGCCAAATTCCCTTAGTCATTTATAACAGTGGGTAAGACCAAGGAATATAGCTGAGATGTGCAGCAAAAGGTTGTTGATTTCACAAAATGGGAAGTGGCTATTAGAAAAAATTCCACCATCAGGGCAATAATTAAGAAGTTCCAGTCAACTGGAAATGTTATGAATCAACCTGGAAGAAGACGTGTGTCTATATTCTCTCAACGCACTGTGAAGAGGATAGTTCGAGTGGCCAAAAAATCTCCAAGGATCACAGCTGGAGAATTCCAGAAGTTAGTTGTGTCTTGGGGTCAGAAAGTCTCCAAAACTACAATCCGAAGTCACCTATATCACCACATGTTGTTTGGAAGGGTTTCAAGAAAAAAAGCCTATACTCTCATCCAAAAACAAACTCAAGCGTCTTCAGTTTGCCAGACACTACTGGAACTTCAAATGGGATCAGGTTCTTTGGTCAGATGAAACCAAAATAGAGTTTTTTGGCACTAACTGCCAGAGGTGCTTTTGGTGCATACAGAGAGGTAGCCATATGGAAAAGTACCTCTTGCCCAAATATGGTTAAATATGGTGGTGGCTCTTTAATGTTTTGGGGCTTTTTTCTGCCAGAGTACCTGGACATTTTGTTAGGATACATGGCATCATGTACTCTATCAAATATCAACAGATATTAAATGAAAACCTGACTGCCTCTGCCAGAAAGCTTAAAATGGGCCGTGGTTGGATCTTCCAGCAGGAAAATGATCCAAAACATACATCAAAATCAACACAAAAATGGTTTACTGACCACAACATGAAGGTCCTGCCATGGCCATCCCAGTCCCCTGTCTTGAAACCCATAGAAAACCTGTGGGGTGACCTGAAGAGGAGAGTCCACCAGCATGGACCTCGAAAGGATCTGGAGAGATTCTGTATGGAGGAATGGTCTCCAATCCCTTGCCATGTATTCTCCAACCTCATCAGGCATTATAGGAGAAGACTCAGAGTTATCTTGGCAAAGGGAGTTAGCACAAAGTATTGTCTAAAAGGGTGCCAATAATTGTTGCACACCTATATTCAACATTTTTTTTTATAAACCTGTGTTTTGTTTGTAATTGTTTGATATCCATGAGAGCAGAGTATTTTTGTGAATTTTTGAACATAAGATCAAAACGTTAAACAATAAAGACAATTTTCACAGCCTTCTTTGCTCATATTTACCAAGGGTGCCAATATTACTGGAGGGCACTGTATATATATTTACACCACTATGAGTGAAGTGACTGTAAAGACACAAATAAGGTAACACTACTTCTGTCAACAGCAATATTCAGATAAAATGTGAGTGTCATGGAGGCAAACATGCAACAGACCAATGACAGATTGCTTTCTCTATCATAACATTTAAGTAATAAGACAGTTATTTTGCTCAGCTTAGCATAAGGACATGAAGTCATAAACGTTTAAAACTGTGACTGGATAATCTCTCAGCTCATGCAGTATATCATTATATTTTGATATGTTTGATTTTGGCATATGACTAGAAATTATTGATAAACACTTTCACGTCTCAGTCTGGTTACAGTGGTAGTGTTTGATGTAACTGAAATGTTTTGCTATAAAATTACAGTTTGCACACGTGCTTAAATATAAATGTCAACGGAACTGTTTGGAAGCACCAGATCAATGCTCGTTTGCATTGCAGCGTTGTGGCTTCATTTGAAAAATCAATGTGAGTTCAATCTCATGATTTAAAAGGGTCAAATCTTGTACTTTGACACATCTTAGTGCAAGCAGTGTGTTCACACTGGGAAATGCAGCAAGAGTGCTAATTTCTGGATGATGTACTAGAATGTCTGAGAAATGCACTTAGCGGTTGCAGCTTGCTGTGCATAGCAAAAGGGGTGGAGCTACTGAACCGTCTGAGATTTGCATTTTTTTTCTAAATGATTCTAAACTGATTCACTGAGCGAGAATGGCACTTTACCACAGATGCAAATTAGGAACAAAATGTTCAGCATGAACACTTAAGATAATAAAAGTTTTTATTTTCTTTGTTATTGATATTATGCCTTTTTTTTGCTAGTAAGCTTCAACTTATAGGCCCACTACTTTGAAAATTGAGTGCTTTACTGTAAATACTTTAAATAAGTGCAGAATCAACAAAGCACTGATTTGCTATTGCAAATCACTGCTATTCATTAAACATATAAACTCAGATTCTGACAAACATGCTCTACCACTGAATATGATCTATCCAGCCTGAAATATAGCCAATATGCTATGTTTTGGGACGATTATTGGGATACATTGCAAATTATATTATTAACATTGTATTTTGTGTGTTTCAAGCTAGATACCCCAGCCATGACATGCCGAGCATGCAGAAGAACATGAGTGCAATGCTCTGGTGATGGACATAAGATAGTTCCAAGCTGAAAAATTATTCTATATTTTCTTTTTTTTTCTTTTTGCATTATAACAATAGTAATAACTATTAATATCATACAGAAATACATATAGTAGTAATGTCTTACAGTAATGTCATACTGTACTATATTGTTATATTGCCAAGTGTAAAGAGAATTTTGATACATAGTCCAGCTGAGAACATAGTCATACTCATTTGATCAAAATAGAGAGTGAGAGCAGAAGAAATAGAGATCATTGGAAAAGGTCATAGAGAACCAGCAGAGAAAAACATACCGATGCCAGGTCCGGGAGACATGCACAAGACTGAGCCTGCAGCAGCAGTAGAGAGGAGACAGAGTTAATGTAAGCACCCAGTTATAGATTGTTTTACATGCATCTACTTCACAGAAGGCAAAGCTCACTGCACAGACATAACAATAATAGGTCTTGGTAATGAGAGACGAGAAAGCCCACACACAGGCACAGAGTAAAGAAATCATTTAGGCCAGACTAAAGTAAGAAGATTTACAAATGTGAGCAGTAGCTGACATCTGGTGTGCCCAGTCTAATGGATGATACTGTGGCCAACACGCGAAAGAAACCCGACTGTATGTATGTGTAGGTGTATTTGTATGTGTACATTCAGATTTGTGTATACCTGTAGGGAACAGTGCAGTAGAAGGCTGCAGAGGTGTGTTGGCGAGAGCTTGCTGGTAGTGAAGAACACTAGGGTTTAATAGACCACCATGCCCTGCACTCTTCTCTAGAGCCACTCGCTTAGCCAGTGGCTGCAACATGCTGTGATGAAAAGCCTGAGAGAGAGAGAGAGAGAGAGAGAGAGAGAGAGAGAGAGAGAGATAGAGAGATAGAGAGGAAGCAAGAGAGCAAGACAGGGTAAGGAAATGAGTGTATGAAATCATCCAATAAACATCTAACCTATCTACACTGAGGACTAACATCAAATCATGCTAAATTAAATCATAACCTCTAAAGACATGAGGATTTGAGGGTAAATTTTTAGCATAGAGCACAGGATGTCCACACAAACAGGATGAGCAATTCGAGAATTTTAAACAAGGAAGCAAAATCAAATCTGAAAATAGCCACAGTACAACAACAGTGATTTTAAGACCATGCGAAGCCAGAGGTGAAAGGTGAAGTACCATGTCAACAGTTGCCTCGAGGGGTCGCTTCAGCACTTTGGCACTTGACTGAGTCTGCACACAGCACGCAGCCAACACATGATGGCAGTGGGCCAATGGGAGTCAAGCGTATTAACAAACAGCAAGCACAGGTGCATCATGGGAACAGCATTGCATTGTGGAGAGGTGAGAGGAAAAAAAAGCACAAAAAAAAAAAAAATGAAATAACCAGAATGCTGTTTACTACATAAACAATATGCATGCACACAAACAAAACAAGTTTAATCAGTGTTATCTTCGTTAAGTCCTATGAATAGTTCTATTAAAAAGAAGCTGCAGAAAACACTACTACAGCACGAAATTGCATGATGCTTCATTAGTTGCTCAACAAAACCACAATAACTTGATGAAAAATCAGGATGTTAATTTCCTTTTCGCACACAATACCTTCCATGATTTAAATCTAGAGCTACTGGAATTGTAAAGATAAACGAATGAAGCATGATCGGTGATCCTGTCTGATGACAATTACCATTCAATGCATTTGTCTGCAAAAAAGAAGCAGTCTGGGTTTGTGTGTGTCTGTGTGGGTTTGAGGCAGTATGTTTGAGGGGGTGATTGTATGCTCACTAGATAATCAATAGTTGCAGTGTACTGGTTTTGAATCTTTGCATTTCAATATATGTTTATATCTGTGGGTGTGCACAAAGTCAGAACAAAAACAGTAATGAGAGGTTCTGAGTCCAATGTATAGGATGTAATATAGGATGCAAGCATGTGTGTTCACTGAGCCTTACCATAGCAGCAGTTGCGGCAGTGCTCTGGGTGCTCTGAGAGCTTTTGAGGCGTGCCTGCAAATGAGCAGGAGGGTGAAAGTATTTGCACTTCTCTCTGGAGCAGCGGCTCTTCACATAGTCCATGCAGACTGTCACTGTGTTATCAGTGCTGTCAATCATGGGGCTGTCGCTAGGGTGGGCAAACCGACAGTCTGTCTCTCCTCGGGAGCAGTTCCCCCGCTGAAACTCTCTACACACCTACACATACAGCATCAGCCAACAACAAAAATAGCAACTCTCAGATCCGATGCAATGTAAGGACTGAAGCCTAGATATACAGTTGCAATCAAAATTATTCAACCCCCATTGCAAATCAGGTTTATTGTCAAAATTTACAGACTTTCAGCTATTTTGCAATGAACAAATCAAACAAAGGCAATTGAAATAGTTAAACACAAAGGATGCTTCAAGTGGTTTCCCCAAATTCAACTGAAAATGCAACTTATAATGACTTCTCCAGTTTCAAAATTATTCAACCCCCTGAATAGAATCCCTCAGAACAGGACAGATATGCAAAACAAGTGTTCTCTCAAGCAAACCTGATGCAACTAATCAAGGGCTTCATTAGTTGCACCAGGAGTGCTTGAGATGGAACACATGAAATACCTGAACTGGCTAGGTGCATAAAAAAGGAAGCTATCAATGGCTGCAACCAGATTTCTGAGAAGGCAGGTTGTGGAAAACCCTTGAGTGAATGCAAAAGACCTGCAGCAAGACTGCAGCTCTTTTACAGAGAAGTTATTATAAGCTGCATTTTCATTTGAATTTGGGGAAACCACTTGAAGCATTCATTGTGTTGAACTATTTCAATTGCCTTTGTTTGATTTGTTCATCGCAAACAGCTGAAAGTCTAAATTTTGACAATAAACATAATTTGCAATGGGGGTTGAATAATTGTGATTGCAACTGTATGTGTGCCTCTGTGTGAGTGCTAGTGTGTTTTTAGTGTACCGTAGAATACTGTCTGCATACAACAGAGAGCGAGTGAAACCATTAACTGTAATTGTGTAAATGGTTTCTGTACCTCCAGTTTGTCAGAGCGCAGTGTTTTCTGGGATGAGGAAGAGGAGTTTGAGCTCTGCACTGCTAACGCAGGGCTGCCAGGGACAATCACAGAGTTGCTCGGGAGCATCTCCGTGGCAACCAGCCCCATCCCATGAGTGACAGGAGAGAGGTAGGGGGAGTAGCTGATCCCAGGTCCTGGCCCCAGACTCTGACCAACAGGAAAGGAAGACTGTAAAAGCAAAAACATAGTGCCCAAAACTGATTTTAGTGCTACCTGTTGAAATATGTGATGTGGAGAAAATACTACACGCATTTTTTCCCACAAGATTAATATGCAAAGGCCTAAAGATCCAAATGGCACCTCCATCCAAGCTGAACAGCAATAGACTGCCAAAGAACTCCAGGGCTCAAGCTGAGCTAAACTCACTCCCCAGGATTCTGCGCTTCACCTAGAGCCTGGCAAGCTTACAATCCCAATGTGCAAGATGGCTGCTTCTTTTACGATCTCTGACAGACTGACTGTGGGGAGGCAAGCCAAGATGCCTCAGTAATTGTGCCAAACAAAGATGCTCAAGTGATTAATTTGGAACAACAGAGTACATAGCATATACAGTACTATATTTTCATGTAGCTTACACTGATCATGATATTAATATAAATAAAGTACCCTTTGTGGATGTGATAACAAGACGTTTTGTGAAACATGTCCAATGCAATCGGCCAAATTTTATTTATTCATGTGACACACACACACAGCTTAAAAAGTCCCAGACACTGGGAGGCTTCCAATATGAAACGAGTGATAGGGGTGAGACGTACCACAGCAGGCAGGCTGGATCCTGGCAGCATGAACTGCATCTGCTGGGCCAGCATGGCTGCAGCCGTCTTCTGCTGGATCAGGTTGTTCCTTCCATTGATCTCCAGCTGACTCTTCAGGTGAGATGGAGGGTGTAGGTATTTACAGTTATCCCTTGAACACCGACCCTGTAATGCAAGCCATGAAATCAGTTTAAAAGTGTATGGTACGTTCTCAGGTTGAGGTTAAACAAGTCCACCTGTTGAAATGTGACAGAATTTGTAAAACGTCCATCTAGAGTCAGCAAGTTCAACAAATTAATTTAACAGAATTTACATTGATTTGGACTGACAAACATAGCAGAATGGAGATGCAAGCATTATTAATAGTTAGTAACAGTTGGGGCAATATCAGTTACAACAAGGGTAAACTAACTCCCCACTTATATATATATATATATATATATATATATATAAACATGAGTCAATGCTACTATACATGCATCTGTTTACCAACATGACAGCTGGTCTCAAGAGAAAAATGGCAATATATCTGAACATATTCTCAAACACTGCAAATATTTCACAGTATGTAGAACAAATGAAGATTTCATAAAAATGAGTTTGATCCAAATATACCGCCATTGAATAAAATCAAGGGCATATCTTTGTACTGAGGCTTTAGTGACTAGATAGAAAATATACACAATACAGAGAAGAGGTCAAAACTAAATATAGTTCATAAACTGGTAGCAGAGACATGGACATTGATATGCTGTGGCAACAGTCAGCAGCTTTGAATTGGACTACACAGAGAACATGAAAGGAGGGGCTGAAACGTGTGTATTTGTAAACTCATATCCTATGCTCTTTGGAAAGGGTCCACCTCCAGTAAGCAATCAGAAGTCGGGTACCGAACAGATAAGCTCGGCAACTGTGAGATGGATCTGCAGCAATAATCACTTAATCATGTAGGAAAGCAGCAAAAGAGAATTATTCCGAATAATGAGAATCTCAACATGTTTTTCCTCAACCTCAAGAAATATGAACACTAGCTTTCCCTTTCACTGTCAAGCACATCACCAGACAACTGGTTCATGTGCAAATTTAAACTGAGCTTACTAAACTACACATTGTGTGTGTGTGTGTGTGTGTGTTGACTCAGCTAATATGTTAGTTAGCACTGTTTTTTGGAGCAGCATATTTCTTTTCAAACACTCAGCTAGGTCAATCTGTATTGCAAACTATGAGTTTGTGTCCATAAATACTACTGGACCCTGAGAAATGAAAAATACTATCTATAGTTGCTTTGAGTCCATGTAATCTGTAGCTCACATTTCCATTATCTCCACATCAGATAACTTCAGCTTGACTAACTAAATCGCCCACATCGCACAACAGTATTGGCAGTGTGTTCATCCCCCAAACAAAACTTGCTAAACAACACTGGAGAAAGTAGTCATTTTTGGCAGCAAGCCATTTATCAGTCCATGGCCATGTGCTAATACTGCCAATCCCCAGGGATTTTGGATTGTGACAATTCATAAGTATATTTGTGAATTCTCTGGTATTTAAAATTTCTTTCGCTCAAGACTGTCTATCTTGAAAGATCCAGAGAGTGTATCTGCTGGTGACAAACACTTAATAAATTGGATTTAATTAGTAATTACAGGCAGGCAAATTATGTTCAGGGCATGGAAAGCAGTAGGACTCCCTTCATTTTAAAAATATGTTGCAAAGATAGGTAAACTGACAGACATGAAACAAATGTGAATGGCTGTCTATCCATCCATCCATCCACTGTCAGTGCCGTTAAAATTATTAACAGTCCCCATAATTACAGGAGTCTATTTGATAATAAAATGTTAAAACTTTTAAGTGTATTAACGTGACTTGTCATGTCAGAAGCTGTGACAGATGCGTGTGCTGTTTAATGTGTTCCAGACATGTTTTCTTCAGCGCAGAAATGACATTTTTACGTTCATATCCTTATCTGTAAACGTTAGAAATTCACGCCAGTATTTCCAGTTTGAAGGACAACATTGGGCAGAATGTGAAATAATGTTTTTTCCCAGAAAAAAATACAGAAAAGGAAAATCGGCCTTTTAATCCAACTAATCGATCAACCGAAGAAATAATTGACAGATTAATCGATTATCATAATACTCATAAGTTGCAGCCCTAATCCTTTTACGGTGGAGTAATCAATGTAATGAATCATCTGCAGAAAAGCACAATGGAGGCAAAACTGGAATTTCTGGTTCTTGGAAAGCAAGTATGGGAATTGTACAAAGAACAACAAGAGAGCATGGGTGGTGATTTTTATGCACAGGAGTGGCTCTAATTAAAATGTGTTTGTAAAGAATACTCTTAGACTACAGTAACAGTACTGACTGCTGAAGCAGCACAATCACACTGAAACAGGCCAAACAATAAAAATTCAGTGCTCATCAGCAGGACAACTCTGGAACACAATAGAACGCTCCGGGTTAAACAAGGTATCTGGGTCTGTTTATACTACAGAAAATACAGTAGTTTACACAGTACTTTCTATAGGCACAACGCTATTTCACACATCAGTCTATTTATGGTTGAGATGATGACATAAGTCTTCAGTTCTTACACTGCTACAACAACAGTCTGGTATGTTGATCTTCAGTTCAGTGTGTGACAAATCTCAGACAACACAGTTTTTACTTTCTATACTGTTTTTACTCCTTCCGTATATATATATATATATATATATATATATATATATATATATATATATATATATATATATATATATATATATATGTGTGTTTGTGTGTGTGTGTGTGTGTGTGTGTATACATGCATACAGTATCTCACAAAAGTGAGTACACCCCTCACATTTTTGTAAATATTTGATTATAACTCTTAATGTGACAACACTGAAGAAATGACACTTTGCTACAATGTAAAGTAGTGAGTGTACACCTTGTGTAACAGTGTAAATTTGCTGTCCCCTCAAAATAACTCAATGTCTAAACCGATGGCAACAAAAGTGAGTACACCCCTAAGTGAAAATGTCCAAATTGGGCTCAAAGTGTCAATATTTTGTGTGGCCACCATTATTTTCCAGCACTGCCTTAACCCTCTTGGGCATGGAGTTCACCAGAGCTTCACAGGTTGCCAATGGAATCCTCTTCCACTCCTCCACATCACACATGACGACATCACGGAGCTGGTGGATGTTAGAGATCTTGTGCTCCTCCACCTTCCGTTTGAGGATGCCCCACAGATGCTCAATAGGGTTTAGGTCTGGAGACATGCTTGGCCAGTCCATCACCTTCACCCTCAGCTTCTTTAGCAAGGCAGTGGTCGTCTTGGAGGTGTGTTTGGGGTCGTTATCATGCTGGAATACTGCATACTGATCATGCTCTGCTTCAGTATGTCACAGTACATGTTGGCATTCATGGTTCCCTCAATGAACTGTAGCTCCCCAGTGCCGGCAGCACTCATGCAGCCCCAGACCATGACACTCCCACCACCATGCTTGACTGTAGGCAAGACACACTTGTCTTTGTACTCCTCACCTGGTTGCCGCCAAACACGCTTGACACCATCTGAACCAAATAAGTTTATGTTTGTCTCATCAGACCACAGGACATGGCTCCAGTATCCATGTCCTTAGTCTGCTTGTCTTCAGCAAACTGTTTGCGGGCTTTCTTGTGCATCATCTTTAGAGAGGCTTCCTTCGGGGACGACAGCCATGCAGACCAATTTGATGCAGTGTGTGGCGTATGGTCTGAGCACTGACAGGCTGACCCCCCACCCCTTCAACCTCTGCAGCAATGCTGGCAACACTCATACATCTATTACCCAAAGACAAACTCTGGATATGACGCTGAGCACGTACACTCAACTTCTTTGGTCGACCATGGCGAGGTCTGTTCTGAGTAGAACCTGTCCTGTTAAACCGCTGTATGGTTTTGGCCACCGTGCTGCAGCTCAGTATCAGGGCTTTGGCAATCTTCTTATAGCCTAGGCCATCTTTATGTACAGCAACAATTCTTTTTTTCAGACCCTCAGAGAGTTCTTTGCCATGAAGTGCCATGTTGAACTTCCAGTGACCAGCATGAGGGAGTGTGAGAGCGATGACACCAAATTTAACACACCTGCTCCCCATTTACACCTGAGACCTTGTAACACTAACAAGTCACATGACACCGGGGAGGGAAAATGGCTAATTGGGCCCAATTTAGGCATTTTCACTTAGGAGTGTACTCACTTTTGTTGCCAGCGGTTTAGACATGAATGGCTGTGTGTTGAGTTATTTTTAGGGGACAGCAAATTTACACTGTTACACAAGCTGTACACTCACTATATTGTAGCAAAGTGTCATTTCTTCAGTGTTGTCACATGAAAAGTTATAATCAAATATTTACAAAAATGTGAGGGGTGTACTCACTTTTGTGAGACACTGTGTGTGTGTGTATATATATATATATATATATATATATATATATATATATATATATATATATATATATATGTATATATACACACACACACACACTGAAGGAGTAAGAACAGTATGGAAAGTAAAAACTGTGTTGTCTGAGAATATAAAACCATATGCTTACATTTACATATACTATTTTCTAGAGCTGAAATTAGGGAATTTACAGTTTACCCAGTGACAACAGAACATTATCTTCATTATTTCACGTTTCTGCATCTTATACATTTGCATATATTTGCATACATTTGTACATTTGCAATAGAGTGTAAAAGATAAGGGATTTGACTAAAATAAAACAGGTTAAGGAATATCTGGGGAGGATGAGAGCTAACACAGTACTTTCTGTGATATGGACTGCACTTCCACTGCATCTTTTCAAATTGTTGCTGGGCAGCCGGACATTTTTTGAGGAGATGTTAGCTGCCTACTAACAGCTCACAGACATCCACAATTGGCTTCTGTCACCTTAATCGGCAGGGGGAGAGAGTAACTCGGTCCCCACCCAGAGAGCAGGGCTAATTATGTTTTCTCTCGGCCAAAGATGGCTGTGATGTTGCTGAGATTCAGATTTTCTTTTGTCTTTCAGTTACAAGAACTTTCTGTTCTACTACTCGTGACTCAATATAGAAAATATATTAATAGAGAATGGGCAAATAAGGTACATTAAAAACAGGACTGGGCAATGTTGCCAAAAAAAAAAGAAAGATTTTTTTTTTCAACTTTTTGAACAATTCTCGATTATGATTAATTTTTTTACGATTTCAAACAAGTCATTTTTTTGTTTTCCATTTTTTTATTGGTACAAACATGGATTATCCTCAAACTCTTCATTTTAAACCACATGTTTAATTTAAAATCTGTTACAAGTTAATAATGTTATTTTTCTTACTTTTAATGTCGCATAGTAGCTTCTTTTTTATATCTTATCTCCAAATTCCCCAGATGTTTCTTTTTCCTTAATGTCTTAAATGATTTCTTTCTATGTATCATTTTACATATACCGTGCATCATAGGCTATAATGTCACATGGCTTCAGTTCATGAATTAAATTAAGATCTACTACAAATAATCTCTGAACATAAAACCTCATTTTGTTGGGAGTTTGCATTACGGATAACCAAGGGAGTGTGATGTTGCACGGTGTTTGTGAGAATAGGATATAATAGCTTAGTTAGTTAACCCAATCTATGGACAAGCATTCAGCCAGTTTGTATGTCTATACAAGAATTTAAACTGAGAATTTGCTAACTCTGCTGATAACTTGTAACATTGCAGTTGGGATTCCACAGCCTCTGTTACTGTATGTGTGAGGACATGTCCTTATCAATACAAACACAGCTGTCCAGAAGCTTTCCAAAACTATTTTATTAAAATAATACTACATACAGACAGGCCACCACTAGGGTTTCTGGCCCCCCTGGCTAATTTGTACTCTGGGCCCCAAGCCCCCACCCCCCAATGATCATTTTTTATTACCACGAGTAAAAACAAGCATTATCAATAAGCATAACAATTATTGCATATTCAATAAGAGATTATAAGGAACTAAATTTGAACAGTTTATTAAATTGACTGAAATTATGCATTTATAACTATATACAAATGATTATATATACAGGACAATAATTAACACCATTGTACTCTCTCTCTCTCATTCACAGACATTATAGAAACTCTGTCTGGATGTCTTTGTAAGCTGTCGACTTGTAATTTCTTATTCCCCAAGTACCCAGAACAATAAACTCTACTATTATTATTATTATTATTATTATTACTATTATTCATTGAGTGAATAATAAGTTTCACACACCAGCAGCTCCAGAAAGAAATGTGGAAATGAGCTAAAACAGTGACAGGATCATTGAACCAGTGAGTTGAACTCGAGAATCAAATCGGTTCTATTTGTGAATGAATCATTCAGACTGGTTTTATCAACGTGATTCTCCAATTTATTGAAATGAACCGAATCAAACAAACGATTCACTCATGAATCAGACATCATTACAACACTTCTCTCATAAACTCACTTGGAACAATTAAAGCAGATTTATATGATTACATTAAATTTCGATCGATTCCTCACAGAAAGCTGTTGCTAGGCTTCAGAAAGCTTGAATATATACATCACTGGACTAGTTTTATTGTCCTTGGTGCTTTTCTGTCCTTTTTGGAGCTCAATGATCCAATACTATTGCTCGAAAAACATACATTCTTGGAAATATTGTGTTCCAACTTCCAAGGATAAACATCAGGGTGAGTAACTGATTTCATTTCTATTTTATGTTAATTCTAACAGCTTCATACAGGCTACCTTCAGAATCATAGCACAAAACAGGAAACATAAATCACCTTATTTAAAAAAAAAACTGGGTGACTAGCTGTCTTCCCCATCTTGCTCTCTCCTCTTTTTCACGTTTTCCGTTAGTCTTTTGGTATCCCGATTTTGTCTGTGCCATCTCTTGCCATCTACCTGATGCATGCAACGACTCACAGCGCCACGCTTCTGAATAATCCATGGACATCTTAAGGGAACGCACACATGCACTTGGCACAGTCTGAGGGCATTCATTATAGTGTGCTTCTTAATGCAGATTATTGTGCAAAGAGGCCAATTTAATCACCAAAGTCATACAGGAAAGTACAGGGTTCCGCTGGGCCTCCTGTCTGACCAGGGCTCATAGAATTGTCCTAATCTACACCCCCCACCCCCACCCGCCCCCATGTTACGGCACCCCCCCATACAGACTATATAAAAGGTTTTTGTATTGGTCCATGTTTAGGAATGCAGTGTTAGGGCTGGAATGCAAGAATGCAAATGTTAAAATACTGGTTCTACGCAGAGTGAATGACTGACTTTTTAGTCCTTTCCTGAGCCTTGGTTGTCATATATAGGGGCAGTAGTAGCTCAGTGGTTAAGACATTATATTACTCATTGAAAGGTTGTGATTTCAAATCCCAGCACCGCCAGACTGCCACTGCTGGGCCCCTGTGCAAGGCCCTTAAGCCTCAACTGCTCAGTTGTACAAATGAGATAAATATAAGTCACTCTGTATAAGGGTATCTGCCAAATGCCAGATATATGTAGTTAGTCTGGCAGAACATGCCCACAAATCAATAAACACAAGGTTCATCAGTATAATCAAATTTCTGTGCAATATATTTCTACAAACTATGAACTATGAATTAGTTGTACAACCCCAATTCCAAAAAAAGTTGTGACGCTGGGTAAAATGTAAATAAAAACAGAATACAATGATTTGCAAATCTCATAAACCCACATGTTATTCACAATAGAACATAGAAAACATATCAAATGTTTAAACTGAGGAAATCTAACATTATAAGGAAAAAATAAGGCAATTTTTAAAAATCTGATGGCCGAAACACGTCTCAAAAAAAGTTGGGACAGGGCCAACAAAAGCCTGGAAAAGTAAGTGTTACTGAAAAGAAACAGTTGGAGGTTAATTGGCAACAGGTCAGTAACATGATCGGGTATAAAAAGAGTATCTTACAGAGGCAGAGTCTGTCAGAAATAAAGATGAGCAGAGGTTCACCAATCTGCGAAAAACTGCGTTTACAATTTGTGAAACAATTTCAGAATAATGTTCCTCAGCGTAAAATTGCGAAGACTATGAACATCTCATCATCTACAGTACATAATATCATCAAAAGATTCAGAGAATATGGAGAAATATTTACATTTTACACAGCGTCCCAACCTTTTTTGGAATTGGGGTTGTATATTTTTTGTGTAATATAGTAATGATAAGTGGAGCTGTAACTTAGTCCCTATCTTCAAAACCTGTTGTAGATGAAAAGCCATCATCTGCTTTTGGTGTAGTGCATTATTCAATTACATTATTTTCGATGTAGCACATGGTTTACTAATGCAGTGGTTTTCAAAGCGGGGGCCGTGGCCCAGGGGGCGCCCGGGGGGCCTCAACAATTTGGTGTGCCCATCCCTCCCACTAGTATGTTTTCTCTTTCTCACTCTCAGTCAACTACACACACACACACACACACACACAATCAATTCCTAATGTAATGTAAAGATGTAAGATGTAATTATTAATAAAAAAAAGGGGGATATATTCAGAAGTCTGTATTTTTAATGTGTTTTAAAGACATCCTGCAAAAGGGGGGCCTCAGTCAAATGTTAATGCCATTTGGGGGGGGGGGGGGGGCTTGCCCTGGAAAAGTTTGGGAACCCCTGTACTAATGAATAACCTCTTGTGTACTACAGTAATGTGGTTTACACGTTTACATTTTTGGTTGGGTCACACATTTGTCAATTCCAATTCCAATCACAAATGTGTCACAGTCATGAAACGTGTTTAGCTTTTATTTGAGTTCTTCTAAGGTAAGCCCTGACACTATGCAGGTGTGAGGCATGGTTTACACATGCTATTAAAATAAACATCAGTTCAACTGAACTGGGTGGGGGATGGAAAACAAGAGAGATATGCAGTGATGGCAGATGTCATGGCTGAAAGGGAGTGACAGCACAGTGAAACTGTGTGCTGCGGTGAGCAGGAGGCTGAATATTATTTGACCATTAAAATATGTAGCCATGCAGCACCTGAACCAACAGCAGCCATCTGTTGTGCTTCTAACACTTTATAATAATGATCATAGTGTGTCACATATTCCATACAATCTGATGACAACAAGTCTTTTTACAAGCCTCTTAGCTTGTAAAAAAAGAAAGAAGAAGAAGAAGAAAAAAGAAAGAAAAACACCACAACATTTTATGCCCAGGTGATTCTGCCTGAAGCAGAAGACATGTTCAGTATAAAGGTCAAAATATCCAGCTGGAAAAAAAAACAAACACCTCAAGATACACTTTACCTTCAACAATATATTGCCTTTCCACTGTGGTACTACAGTAAGTCACTGTGCTTGCCAATAAGTCCGATGTAGAGCCGGTGGCCTGTAAAATCTATTGACCTTGCCTCTTGAAACCTATACATCATCACTGAGAGGATATGATCGTTCCACTGGAAGGGAGAGGCAGAGAACTAGAAAGAGAGGATAACTGAGTCTACACACAGAGAAAGAACATAACACGTGCGCTCCCAAGAGAATATATCAGCTCAATGTTAATGTTAATTATGATGCAGATGTGAAAAACAATAACAAAAAACAATTATACATACTTTAAAATAGCTTTTCCATTACACTATAAATCTCATAATAAAGGGCCAAAGGTTTCATAATGAGATTAGAGAGATTTAATGTTCGGATGCCAATCAATAAGGAAGGATTTAAAGTTAACATCAATCTAATTTTCACATAAATATTTTTCAGTTGTACACCCACCTATGTCCGTCACAGTTATTACTGCCACTGTTCTTTCAACTGGTTGCAGTTAATAATTAGAATTTATAATCAGTTACAACACTTTCTTTATTAGCAGGTAGCCTATTTGTCCTCCTTTTTCTCTTTCTTACTGTTTCTTACAGTCTAAAAGCCAGAGAGAAATTTAATTTACCAACAAGTTGGAAAATGGTGTGCATTATTGCAACGCTATTATGCTTGTCATATAATAGTGGCATAAAGTCAACAAAAAAGACAATTAAACTGTTAAGTTGTTATGTGTATGACAATCAGTCCTCAACCAAATGTCATACTAATCGTGACAGGCCTACACCCACACGATGCTGACAGCTGACTTTTAATTATGTGTCATACAATATCAGGATCCAGTTATGGGTTTACTATTTGATGTATTGTGTCTGTGTAATAAGATGAATTGTGAGCTTCATAAAAAAACAAAATTGTTATATTGGTGCAAACATTCAAACTGTTAAATTCTGCATAGTCCTGTCTGCTTGTGGGCATAAATATTAAAGTTTGTCATCTTCAAAATTTCACAGAGATTCTTTCACAAAAAGGTTTTGGAACAGAGAGTGACTGACAGCCTGCATAACAGAGGAAAACAACATTATGACAAAGCACAAGGTGGTGGTGGTGTGTGTGTGTATGTGTGTGTGCGGAGGGGGGGGTTCAGCAGGGGGAAAAGAGACAAGAAGGGAGATATAATAGCAGAACACAATTAAATCATGAAAGGTAGTTAGTATACTGTCCCTCTGACTGAGGGCTGTGTGTGGGCTGTGCATGCCTGTATATTTCTGAATTCTTCCCAGTACTTCACCCAGGCATTTACGCCAATAGTCTCTAGGACATGTGCTAAGCAACCTAAAATGACATGAGTCATCGTAAGGAAGGCGTACTGAGCACACAGGGACGTCTCGCTAGTATGCTACTGTGGAGGACCTGAAGCAGATGACCACATCCACTCCTGTTTCTAAGCAGTATTTCTGTCAACTTTAGCATTAGAAAAGATCAGATACTCCCTGGTACATAGGGGCACATACAGTGGTGCTTGAAAGTTTGTGAACCCTTTAGAATTTTCTATATTTTTGCATAAATATTACCTAAAACATCATCAGATTTTCACACAAGTCCTAACAGTAAACAAAGAGAACCCAGCCTGATGAGCATCAACAACTCTTTTTTTCTGAGGTCCTTAGAAATCACCTTTGTTTGTGCCGTGATACACTTCCACAAAGATGTGTTGTGAAGATCAGACTCTGATAGATCCCTGTTCTTTAAATAAAATACTCACTCACACCTGATCATCATCCCATTGATTGAAAACACCTGACTCTAATTTCACCTTCAAATTAAACTGCTAATCCTAGAGGTTCATATACTTTTGCCACTCACAGATATGTAATATTGGATCATTTTCCAAAACAAATAAATGACCAAGTATAATATTTTTGTCTCATATGTTTAATTGGGTTCTCTTTGTCTACTTTTAGGACTTGTGTGAAAGTCTGATGATGGTTTAGGTCATATTTATGCAGATGTATAGAAAATTCTAAAGGGTTCACAAACTTTCAAGCACAACTGTAAGTGCAGACTAGAAGGAGAACACTTTGTACTGGATGATACAAACTAAAAACACTTGTCTCCAAAATAATTCAGGTGCCAAGATTAATAAAAATATATATATATTCTAACAATTCATGTTCCAGAGGTACTGTGAGTCATCCTAGGACTCCTAAGACTCACAGTAATTCAGACATTACTCAGATATCCCAGATCAGATGTCCTACATCATCACGCCCGAAAGAAATATGGGAAGGGTCCCTCCCTGTAATGTTAACTACTTAGCTAAAAGACAAACCACAGAATCCAAATCAGATTAGATAACAAAATACACTAATCAGATAATCCAATATACAGAAAACATGCCAAAACTGTCTTATAGGTAGGTAGCTAGCTAAACTTAACCAGCAAGCTTGGCAACATTGGTTTCAGAGCAGCACAGAGCTCCATAAAGTGCATGTAATCTCTCTTTTTAGGGATGCCCGAGCAGCTCGCTGATGGAACATAACTGAAAAAATCCTTTAACAATTTAACTAACTAGCTAGTGTTAAGCTCTGTGCTTCTGTACTGATCTCATATAGATAGATTTAGGGCTTCAACTAACGATTATTTTGATAATCGATTAATCTGTTGATTATTACTTCGATTAATCGATTAGTTGGATTAAAAGGCCAGTTTTTATGTTCTGTATTTTTTTTTTCAAAAGAACATGTTATTTCACATTCTGCCCAATGTTGTCCTTCAAACATTGTGCAAACTGAAGGCTATGGAAACGTTATTAAATGTATCAGTGTGAACTACATTATACATTGTGCAAAGGATTTTTTAAAATAGTAACATTATATTTTGAAAACAAAAAAAATAACAACTGATTGTCCACAAGCTTTAAAGCAGAAGTTAAGTCACTATATTAAAAATGCTAAAAAAGAAAAACAAAAGCACAAACTGAGTGTTAACTGGTAAGAGGTTGAATGTTCTGAAGGAACACACATTCACTCATCTGAACACAGTAACATGTTCCTTTATTCTGTAAATGTATTACACTTCTTACATTTATATACAATTACATGCTATAACCCCATTACAGTTATTGCTCTCATAAAAAACACAATTACTTTTGTTTCTAAATATAGCATCAAACAAAATATTTGATCAAAATGAATATTTTAGTCAGAGTTATCGTGCTTCCTTTCTATTGCAGGGTGTTTGAATGACGTGTATGCGTGGACGGTCGCTCATTCAGTGAAGTTTAATGGAGACTCGCTTGCTGTCAGGATGAACCTTTATGTAAAATAGAAATACTGGCGTGAATTTCTAATGTTTACAGATAAGGATATAAAGGTAAAAATGTCATTTTTGCGCTGAAGAAAATGTCTGGAACACATTAAACAGCACACGCATCTTCTACAGCTTCTGACATGACAAGTCACGTTAATACACTTACAAGTTTGTTTGTATACACTTAATATAAAACAGAGGTTCTCAACCTTTTGCAACTAAAGTCCCCCCAAAGCCTTCCCTATAATGTGGCATGACCCCCCCTCCATATTGAAGGAGACCAGGTATAATGATTCTCTATTATATTATATGTGTATATATATATATATATATATATATATATATATATATATATATATATATACTTAATCTTTAATCTGTTTTTGATATAGCTAGATTTTTTTTATTTTGCTTTTGTGTTTTTGTACTTTTTTAAATTACTTTTCATAACTTAATAATAATTATTATTAATTCATAATCCATCCATCTTCTATACCACTTAATCCTTTTCAGGGTCACGGGGAAACCTGGAGCCTATCCCAGGGAGCATCGGGCACAAAGCCGGGTACAACCTGGACAGGCCAATCCATCGCAGGGCACACAAACACATACACACACTCATACACTACAGACACTTTGGACACACCAATCAGCCTACCATGCATGTCTTTGGCCTGGGGGAGGAAACCCAGGCCAAACCCAGAGTACCCGGAGGAAACCCCTGCAGCATGGGGAGAACATGCAAACTCCACACACACAAGGTCACAGTGGGAATCAAACCCTCGACCCTGGCGGTGTAAGGCGAACGTGCTAACCACTAAGCCACCCTGCGCTGATCATAATAATTCATAAAAATAATTTCATAACTTTTATAAAACTATATAACAGGCAGGTATGGAAAATGAATGATCAAAATGTTTCTTAACACTATAACTACTTTGAACAAGAGAACTAGTCTGTAATAACGTGTACTATTTTACATGTAAAACATGTCGCATACGAATGATGTAAACCGGGACGTAGGGCCTGCACTATCCATGACATTGTTAAATCTCCGGCTCTCAGCCGTTCACTGAACAGAGCAGACGCAGAGCGAGGTCAGAGTGCAGAAAGAAAGGTGAAGAAAGGTGCAGTGCAGAACAGCACACGTTGTGAAATGGTCTTGCCAGGAGCTTGCATTACCAATTTTAAAAGATTATGTAAAATTGTATTGTAGAATTAAACAACTGAGATGCATGCTTCATGTCTATGTTACTGTGCTAATATTTTGTGAAATATCAGACAATATAAGATATTGATTTTTATTCCTACTGCCTAAATAAAGTAATTCTCTAAGACTGTTTGGTGAGACACATCATGAGAGAGACCCTATTAACTCCAGTGGACAGCAGTGTCAAGGCTCGTGTATACAGATGCTACACAGTAATTACTTTACAGAGCTTCTTACCTTGAGGGAGTCGAAACAGGCAATGACTCGACCATTGTCCACCTGACAGCTCTTGGGTGGGTGAGCGAATTTGCATTCTTCGTCACTGCGAGAGCACGTGCCTCTCTGGAACTGACGACACACCTCCAGAGTCAGCCACTTAGTGTCACGCACAGCTGGCAATGCCACAGACATTTTGCTGACAGCCACAGTGAAACTCACTAAACGAGATATATGGGCACTTGTGCACTACGTTCAAGATGTCTGAGTTAATTATTTGCTGCAAAAGGACACTGTAATAGGTTGGTGGATTGTGAATCACACGTCTGTTTTTATTCAAGAAATGTAATGTTCCTGCATAGCATGATCCTCTGACTACTTTGACAGCAGGCTCAGTTTATAATTTCCTCCCCTCTTTATGATTTCCTGTGGCTGTGGGTGGGACTGAATGCTGCAGTCAGGTGGAGAAAGGAACGGTTTGAGGTGGGAGGATTAGTACTCTGACTGAGGTGGAGAGAGAGGAGTGTGGGTGGTACAGGCAGGCAGAGACCAGAGATCAGTGACACGGGGAGTCATCTGAAAGGCACTTCTTGATAACGGTCTGTTAGGAAGTAAAAAGAAAAGAGAAAAAGAAAGGATATTTTAAAAACACAAATTATTCACTGTGGCAAACCTCATAAATAAGCAACCCAGCCAACTCATCACAGTGATGAAACATAAGGAAGTACACAATATAGTATATTTTAGTATAGTTTTTACTGCTGCATTCCAAGGCTTGAAGATAAGGCCTCCCCACACGGCAGCCTGACAGACCTGTATCGGATCAGGGCACAGCATAAATCCTATTATATCACATACTCCAAGGGGATTTGGTGAACAGACAGAGTGAGCACTCACTTCAGAGAAATCAGGCTAAGACTGCCCGGCAACAAGCAAACACAGAAACACATAGCACTGACAACGATGCTATCAAACCTAGGCTCTGTTTCCTAAATGCATCAGGTGTTATCATCTCATTAATTTGTAGAAAAAATGTTCAATAAAGGCCTACTTGCTCTAATATGACATGCGGATCAGGACTGGAACGGATGCAATATCTCGGCCAAGTTTTGCCCATGCAAATGTCAAGACAAACCAAAAATCATGCGCAGTCAAAGCTCTTTTTTGCATGAGACCTCAGACCACAATCTGTGAACTCTGGTAATTCTAGGCAGAGCTTTGTTAGTAAGTGAGTATAACCTTTTAAAACCTTTTTGAGCCTGGTCCCAGATCACTTGGTGCATGAGCGACCATGTTGTGTTCAAATACAGTCTGAATAGATCTGAGCAATCTGAGCTCCTAATGGCAGGATAGCAGAGCAGGTCAATTCCTAATATGCCCAATCACGTTGTCTGAGAAAGGAAGCACTGTGGCCAACTGACAACCTCAGCTAAAGGGCAAGGGTTTATTTTGGGGGACTATCCTTGCCCAAATATTATCAACTAGCATTAATAGCCATTCAATACATGAATCTACAGAGTTAAGTCAGTTTGTGATTAGGGGAAGTATGTGCCGGCATGCAAATGCACAAATCTTTCAGAGTTTTGACTGTGGAAATATGGGTAAATTACTGATAATGAATCTGTAAAGCCTACTGTTAATCAGTCAAGACTGTGATATGTGTCTGTTAAGTCAATTCTCACTCTGCATATATACATATACACCAGCCTCTTACTGATTGGAATGATAAATCTGACATTGATAAACACTGCTGACTTTGGGTCTATTTCTGCTCAGAAACTTTAATACTGAACTACTTCAATTACTACAGCACTTTCTTCATTCTTCATTCTTTCTGTTTGTTTCGTCACTTTTTCTCTTTGACTCTGGCCTATTTTGACCTAAGCTTGGCCTAAACAAGAATGGGCGCTGCCTACCCTTGGAAACTTAATGTTAGAAAAATTATGTCAGCCAACTGATATATTGGTTGGATCCCAGTCTTTACATTACATTACGTTATGTTAGCACTGTTAAGAGAAATGTCATTAGCCTCTATACTGTAATACATAAAGTATCTTAATTTCTGTCTACTGTTACTGTGCTCTGCCATGTTAGATAAAATGTCATGACTTGATGAATAGACATGGTGATCGTTTAGAGGAGTTAAATTTACATTTATAACAATACTCTTTGTTTTGGGAAGCACTCTATGAGCTGGTTGGGTTGTACAGAGATTGGCTGATCACAGTGACTTATTCAAATGCATCCCATGTGGTATACTCACTTTCACTGTATGTTCATTTCAGTCATGTCAAATTATTCAGGTGAATCTCAGTCTGTGCTTTTGAACAACATTTTAAAAAACAAGGAGTTGCTTTATTTTTTTTTAAGAAAGTGCACTAGGTATCAGTTTCACAGGAATTACATCTAAGTATTGCACCATTTAGTTTAAACTAAAATGTCAAAACCAGGTAGACAACTGCTAATTCCAACAGGAATATTTTTCCATGAACACTTTGCTTGCAGAGGTTTTTTATTTAGTTCAATAATAAATGAACAACAGCTAGTTTAATACGGCAGTAGGGTAAGTAGGCCACATGCATTACCCTATTTGAGATGGGCATCAACTCACTCATTTAAATGAACCTCGCTTTGTTCTCCCAAAGGATTAAAACATAATTGGGGCAATTGTGTTTTTAATACTCAGTGACAGAACAAACCAATATTTATAAACTAAATCTCTGTTCAGAGCAACAAAAGAAAAAAGCATCTATCACCAGACATATTATGTATTAATTTGTTTAAAGTCTAAAAAGAAGTCAGCATGTTAATCAGCATCATTATCAAAAGTTAAGATGTGCATAGTTACTGTGTAGGTGTATGTAAACAGGATATCTGACTGGCTGATGGTGGGCAAAGATACTGTTTTACATTCTGCTGCTCAATATTCTGACCTTTGGCGCTGTGTAGGCGTTCCAGCATTTTTCCTGCTGCTGTTTCGCAGCATCACTGGGACTGCAATACCTAAACCAGTGAGTGTGCCAGGGTTTCGTGCTATACTAATTAGCTCTGACGTGTGAGTATTATGACCTTGGGGAAGAGATTTGAAATGAAGAGTTTTGGGATACTGAGATTGAGATTTTTATTGTCTGCATAGAAATGCTGAAGTGTTTTCATTATCAACCACTTTGGTCAGACAGTCACATGCAATTTGCTGCTTTATTACTTTAGATTTATCTAGAAAAAAACTAGTCAAGCAACTCATGACTATGATACTGACAGTACTACTGTCTCTGTCAGTATGTTATTGTTGTATAAGCTATATTTTCAGATGCAAACAAAAGTGGTTGAAAGGACAAGGATACATTTTTGCGTAAATATGAACAGATCTCTGCTCTAATACACTAAATACAACTACTCATTTAGCTCTTTAACTTTCCAGCTTTTAAATCAGTTATTCATTTTAAAGTATGTACTATTCAGTTATTATTCAGTAACTACAGTGAAGCTAAGAGGAAGAGGTATATAGTTACAAGAGTAAGGAAGTAAGTCTGGACCTACCAACGAGTCTTGGGAGTTGAGTTAATTATTAAGCCCTTCATCAGTTAGATGAAGATTATTGCGAAGAAGAGAAAACGTGAAATTGTGCTGGGCAGTAGCTCCCCAGGAGAAACCCTGGCCTAAATTATGCCTGGTTTATTCTGAGAATCACCCCTCAGTTCCTTTCTTAGCAGCTAGGCCAATATTACCATAACATATTACACTGACACGCTACTGAAATCAACTTCATGATGTACACTATATTGCTGAAGGTTTGCGGTTCACCCATCCATTCCGGATTTAGTTCCATTTTGCTGTTATAATAAACTCCACTCTTCTGGGAAGGCTTTCCACTAGATGTTGTTGTGTTCCAGGTCAACTCAAAGGTGTTCAGTGGAGTTGAGGTCAAACCTACATGCAGACTACTCGAGTTCTTCTACTCCAACCTTGGCAAACCATGTCTTTAAAAACCTCGCATTGGGCTCAGGGATATTGTCATACTGGAACATGTTTGGCCTCCTTAGTTCCAGTGAAGGGAAATTGTAATGCTTCAGCAAACAAAGACATCCTATACAATTTTGTGCTTCCCCCTTTGTGGCAACAGTTTGAGGAAGAACTACATATGGGTGTGATGGTCAGATGTCCACATACTTTTGGCCATTTAGAGTACATATTTATACTCAGTAGAGCCACAACAACGAAGCGATAAAATTGATAATAATCGATTATGAAAATCGCTGTCAACGAATCTCATTATCGATTATTTGGTATGCGTGCGGCACGGGGGAGATTTACTAATTACATTATTTCTGTTCCAAAAACACGCATAGGAGAGTAAATATTAAAGTTGTGTCCCAAATGACGTACTATACACTTACACTATGCACTCTACCATCTAGTGTATGAATTTTAGAAAGGTAATATCGTCTCAAATGGAAAACTAGCGGGTTTTTTTACTAACTGGAAATATAAGCCGCTTCCTAGTCGACGGCGCATGACGTCATACGCACGTAATGTGACGCCGCTAGCTTTAGCAGATACCCAGTGTCACTGACAATGACTCTCTTCACTTTACTGTTTATGTCACCGTTACCTTTTATAAAAAGTAATGCATACAATCTATTATATAACATATACTTCTATATTAATTTATATTATATACACAAGTACTTATGCATTATTTGTTATGGATGCACAAAAAGCACTGAATTAAACTACAGTCCTAAATGCTGTTGAATTTGCACCATACAGTGTTTATATAAGTCCATTGGACACAAATGAACACTCTGGGTGTTAATTCAACTCTAGAGATTTTACTCTGTATATATTCTGATGTGTGTCTGTGTGTATTGGGTTCTTTTCAGTCTTATTTAATTGGACAAACAGTTGTGTAACGTTTTAGTCTGAAGTTTATATTTGTAACACTCAGGTTGTGGATTTTATTTATAAAAAAAAACAACGAAAAACTTGTACTGAAATTCAGCCCCTAAGTAATAACTATATACATATACATATATATATATATATATATATATATATATATATATATATATATATATATACACATACATATATACATATGTTTGTATATATATATATATATATATATATATATATATATATATATATATATATATATCGATATACACACATATAGTTACTACTGTCAATAATTATTTGCTTGATTTCTTTATTTCTTACCTATTGTAAGGTCTATAACTGAATGATGCCATGCAGTTTCTTTGGCTTGTCTATATTGTGTTAAATAGGTACAGATCAGACATGAGATACATATAATATCCCCTTTAACCTTGAAACATATTGTATCAAATTCTTCACTATCCCTATTCAAATGTGGAAAAGAACTGGTACTTCTTGCTTAAGGTTCTCAAAATATGGCTTAAAATAGAAATTATGGATCATGCTAAAAGCCCCAATGCATGATCGCTGGTTATGCTGAAATGGTCAAATGATGCTGTAATTGAGTTTTCTGAGCCAGAGGCGTTGTGTTTAAATTAGGCCAGTACTGATGTGCCCTGATGAAAACGGCTGAACTCGCTGTATCTGCTGTAGCACACACACACACACACACACACACACACACACACACACTGTGCTTATGATTATATGGTTATATGGTTATTGCCAATTAGTGTTCAGTAAATACTGTACAAATGACAAAATTATAATCACAATCCAGTTTACAAGCTGGTTGTTTCGTGCATCTTGTATCTGAATTATAATTGAAAAAGATTTTATCCATATGCGTGTACACTTTATTTAACGAGTCTCTTGTATTTATATATTATTGTAACAGTTGACAAAATGCTCTCTGCATTTATTATTCCTCAACAGGATATTCAAAGGTTAAGTTCACCGTTAAGTTGTGCACTGGTTTCAATCACCTTCATCAATAAAACATTGTGCACATTAAGATATAATAATACTGTCTAGAGCATGTTATAATGGACTATTTTGGTTGTCAAATGTGGCGAGAACGTACAACGCATTTACCCTGGAAGAACATGTTTCAAAATCTCTTATGAAGTAGATTTGAGCAATCAGATTTAAATCTGCTTTAAAGGTGAACTTGCTGCATTTACACTTTCACAATGATAAACCCTTTCTGAATATAATCCACATACTTGTGAATCATGACCAAGTTTAAATAAAGTGTTATTCCTTTCATCTCAGTCTCCCCCCTCCATTCGTACAAAAATTATTATATTTTTTTAAACACTATAAAATAGTCTAGAGAATAGGGATTGCATATTAGCTCAGTGAGTATTGTTTAAACACAAAAAAACCCCTGACTATCACTAAATCACCAATCTCAGTACTGAACCATAATCTCAGTCCAGTCCTGAACAAGATTTCTCGTGACATGAAAACGAAAGTCTGCCTTCTTATCCAACATTTATCCGACCTCACCCTTCCTCTGGCTCCTGCTTCCTGAAAAGCACTTCCTGCTGTTGAATGCTGCAGAAAAAAACATTTGGCTTGATGATCCAGATCTGTGCACCAAGGCAAGTTCCTTACAAACTGAAACCCACTTGATATCTAAATGATCGCCTGCAGGTGAACAACAGAAAGCACTACTACCTGTTAAAGCTCTAAAATGTCCCGGATATATACCTCCAAACCCCAAGCGAGTTAATGAATAAAGTATATAACGCCTAATTATATTATTATTACATGGTTGTGACTGTTCTTAACTGGAACTGACACAACGAATAATGACTGAGCAAATTTGAACATTTACGCTAAAACGTACAATGTTATGTTTTTGTCCAAGTCCAGAACACTTGCTCAGTTCGATGGTGGATGTAACCTACACACAGCTAGCTAGCACAAGCGTTAAACGCGGGTAGTTAGCTGAGGTACTAGATACAGTTTGCGAGCTAAACTTACTGTAGTTCGCTAGCTAGCATGACGGCTAATGATACAGGCGCTAGCCAGCTATATGTCGCCGGCCGGCGTTCACTTCAGCTCAGTTGCGTGTTCCCTTCACATTTGTGCTTTTTATAAATGTTTAACGTTAGTGCATTGACGTTACTTGTGTCACACGCAGCTCATAAAGTTGTTTTTCTTTTAAGGAGAACGAAGAGTTAGCTAGCGGGAATAACTCCCCAGTTTTAACACCTGCTTACCTCATCGCCACGAAATCTCGCCGCTAGCCTCACCGACAGTCACGAGCCGACACGGCAACCCACCCAGTACAGCCAAACTGGGAGCGAATATATAGAGAGATTTATATATACTAACGAGTTTATTTTAAACATCAAATTAAAAACTCGACGCACTATTATACATTTTATCGTCCGAACAGCATTTGAAGCGAGAGCACGTCCTTTACGGTTAACGCGATACTTTTTTTTTTTTTTTTTTTTTTTTTTTTTTTAAACACTAGCGCCGACTTTCCTTCGAGCAACAAGCATTTGACAGCTTGACTCTGTTTTTCAGGAAGGGCTCCCAAGTTGAACAGGGGGAGGGGGCTACCACCAAAAATCGTTATTAGCAGGAGCCTCGGAGGGAAAAAATATATAAAAACGCAACGTGTGGTAAACAGTTACATACCTGGAAGATGTTTGTTCGCCGCTTGTCTCGCACTGTCTGAATAAAAATGGTTTTGTTTTTCATTCGGAGCTTCTGGACACCCCCGCGGTCTCATATTTGGTACGAGCCAAACGAATGTCAGCCGCCGTGAGAACGGCCTCCTTGTTGCTAGGGTAACAGTGATGCTGTAGAGTAAACGTAGGCAGATATTTTCATCGCATTAAAAGTGCTGCTCCTGAAGGGATCGAGCAGAAATTGATAAACAAGATTGTGACGCAGTCATTACCATTGCTTCATGTGAATTTGCATTTGGCAGACACCCTTATTCAAAGACACATATAGAAATGCTTTATAGTGTCCATCATATCCTCAGATATCATATGTTCATGCTAGTATAAAGGGTCTAAGAATACTACCAATCTAAAACCCTGTTAGCGAGGATTTAGTACAGAGGCCTGTACAGGGTACAAATGCAAATACAGTACAATCCAACTGACTGAATGATTGAATGATTCATTCATTCATCTTCAGTAACTGCTTGAACCTGATCATCAATGGATCCTGATAATATAGCCAGGCCGCCTACTAGCATGTTTTTAGGAGGTGGAAGGAAACCCGAGAACCCAGAGAAAACCCACACAGACACAGGGAGAACATGCAAAACTCCACACATGGTAACCGGATCTCAGGAATCAAACCAGGGTCCCTGGAGCTGTGAGGAAATAATGCTACCCCCTGGGCAACAGTGTCATCTTTTGATTGTTAGTTTTTTGTTTGCATGTATTTATTTAGTTATTTCATTAGTTATTTACAGTGGCAAGAAAAAGTATGTGAACCTTTTGAAATTCCATGGTTTTCTGCATTAATTTGTCATAAAATGTGATCTGATCTTCATCTAAGTCAAGTGTAGTGACAAATATAATGTCCCTAAAATAATAACACAAAAAAATTCTGATCTGTCATGTCTTTATTGAGAACAACCAAAAAAAAAAACCCTCATAGTGCTTGTGGAAAGAGTATGTGAACCCTTGAGTTAATGACCTCAAAAAAGCTTTTTTTTTTTTTTTTTTTGCACATTATATTTGTCAATACCCTTGACTTAGATGAAGATCAGATAACATTTTATGACAAATTTATGCAGAAAACCATGAAATTCCAAAAGGTTCATATGCTTTTTCTTGTCTCTGTAGTTAGTTAGTTAGTCCTCATTTAAGTGCTAAGTCAAGAGGTAGGTCCTCAGTCTTCTGAAGACAGCCAGTGACTCAATATTTGGGCAGCCAGAGGAAATTCATTCCACCACAGTCTTCATTTAATCTTTAAGAATGGTGGACCAGCGGAGCTGTGCTAGAGGCTTGCAGCTTAGAGGGAATGAGGTATAGAGGGGGGTTTGACAAGTGCCATCATGTAAGTGGGGGCTGGTTTGTTTTGTTGCCTTTTAGGCAAACATCAGTGTTTTACCTCTGATGAGGGCAGCTGAAGAAAGACAGAGAAGGGAATACAGCGACTGGGTGATGTAAGAAAACTTGAGAAGTCATGCAGCTGCATTCTGGGTCAATTGGAGGCATCAGATGGCATGCATGGGTATAACTGCCAGGAGTGAGTTGCAGTAGTCCAGACTCAAGATGATAAGTGACTGAACAAGACCCTGATTGGCCTCCATAGAGAGAAATAGCTAGATTCTTTTGATGTTGTAAAGACAAAACCTGCACTGCTGAGACATGTTAGCAATACGAAACAAAAAGGATAGTTGGCTGTTCAGAATTGCCCCAAGGCTGTGTGCATTAGCGTGCAATAAGTTAAAAGTGTAATACACTTAACTTTCTGTTTAAGTGTGTCATGTGCTTAAAAGATACTTTGGTCCAAAGACCATGGGGAAAAGTAAGTAAAGTGTATATACTCAATATGTAGATGCATAGCATATAAGAATACAAGTCTTGTGATAAAGGACTTATTTTACTGCCTACATGTGTGAACCGTCCTTTGTTTCAAAGTATCCCACCATAAGCTATAATCAACAAACTGTCATCACCACAAAAACTAATACTAAGCTAATTAAAAGAGCAAGTTGAGCAATGTGTACTGCATAAACACTGAATCCTGGTGTGTATTTACTCAGTATGGCCTACTTTTCATTTGGCTTTTTTGAGCCCTTTGATTGTTATTCACACACGCCCAGCCTTGGGCAATGCGCTCTCTTGTCCTCTAATCCATGAGATTGGAGCTGCTTCCGGGATACCAGCCTTGCTGAATTACAACGGCTTCATGATCACAGGTCCATTCCCACTGATTACGGAGAGAGGTATGCATGGAATAGTGAGGCTGTGTTTTGACTATTCACTGACAAGAGGAAACATGACTGGTAGTACAAACATGAATGGTGTGTCAGGCCCATCCTGCCTAATCGTTAAGCTTATTCGTATCTCTACCACCTTTTCATTAGAATGGATTCATGTCAAGGTGCAACAAAAATGAAACTTGTGAGTTTGTCCAACCTTTGGATCTGGAGAGGCAAAACTACTGAGATTGGCATGTTCATGATCCTAACATCTAATTCAGCCCCTAAACTTTGCAGTTCCCATGGCCATCCAGTACTAAAGTCAGACATTCCTGGCTTAGATAAAGATCTTGACCATTTTGTCATTTTGTACTGAAATGCAGCAGGGTATATAGTGGAGGCATGCTAGGCATGCTATACTGACACCTGTTAGGCATAGAAGATTTTTACTGGCTTAGGTAGATGGAAATTTGACATCATTACTGCAACTTAATGTTATATAAATGAAATATAATTTTATCTATTTGGCGACACCTTGTGGCATAACTATAGCACATCTGGACATTCAACAGGATGCAAATGTTTATTTTATTGTAATTTTGGTGATGCAACTGCAAAAAGCAAAAGCTGTGCGATTATCTTCCTTCTGAATTTAAATTAAATATCCGCACAAGGTTTAAGGAAAAACAATATTAACAAACATAGTAGAAGACTTGTCACTGGTGAACTCACAACATACTCACAAAGTAGGTCTACTATGGCATGAAAATCATGAAAACAAAGATACAGAATATTCAAAATAGCACTTCAAAGTCCTATTTAAAATTAGAAAATGCTAATGTTCCTAGTAGAATTTATAATTGAAAGCACACTACTAGCTGGAGTCATAGTTAGTGAAGCAGAAGAGTTCAAGTCTGTGCAGTAAAACATCTCCACTCCATGTGAACAGTCCTGAGGAGACAGTCCCGTCATAATCAAACCGATGGTCATAACAAAAACTCCAGCAATGAGAATAAGTGTTGGCATAAGCTTCTTCATCTGAAACCAGCGCCCACTGGAGACTTTCAGGAAACAGGCAGAGGGAATGATGAAGATCAGAGGCGTGGCACATAGAACACCCTGAAAGACACAGATACACACATACACTTTTACATAAATAACTGTACATATGCAAAAAGAAAAAAAAAGCTAGTGATTGACAAGTAAGGTTACAGGCACATTCAGGTTTTTTTTGGTGCAATATGTAAAGTACCTGCTTCTCATATTCATGAATCATGTATTTTGTAAATTATGTAATTGTAAAATGTCCACACTAACATTCAACTCCAGCACAACACCAAGACAGTCGTATGAGAGGGATATTGCTGTAACCACTAATATTATCACCAAGGAAACCACGATGTGGACTGTGCTGCTAAGTAGTCCATTAAAAAAGACATTTGACACCACCTGAAAGACAGAAAATGGAAGAGTCTCCATAAATGAGCAACAATTTCAGTGTGCTCTCAGTCATGCAGCTAAAGGATGCAATCGTGCACTTTAATGGCATCGCATTGCACACAGCGCAATAGTGTGCCTGAAGAAATCATTTTTGACCAATACTAGGAATAGATGTAGATATTACTTATTCTATTGTATACTTCTAAAATCTAGTCTGACTGCTATATATCATCCATGATATATATACATATACATACATATACATATACATACATATACATATATATATATATATATATATATATATATATATATATATATATATATATATATATATACATACACACACTATACATTGTGTCTTTAAAACAAGGCATGCTTCACTCCATACAAATATATATGTATATATTTTACAGGATTTAGATACACAGATGAGTAACATTATGTCTCTTTAGAACATTATAGAAATAATAAATGCTTTATATATACTGAAGTGTCTGGTGAACATTTTGACATGAAAAACATATTATGAATATACAGTATAAACCTAATAGTGAATAACGAGTTCTTACTAAAGAACGCGACACACAATCTTCAAAATAGTGGGGTACCTCTCTTGTCACAAAGCACTCCAAAGGGAAGGTGGTGATTATACTGAGTCCATAGCAGAATCGACCAAACGTGGCTAAGTTATCATATTTGCAGAAATTCTCAAAAATATCACCTAGAATGAGAGAATAAGAAACAATAATGTGCAATTTATACTTTATTTAAGGTTATATAGATCATTTGCATATGAAAACAGTGGCATACGTACAGTATATAAATATTGCTGTTTTTCTGTGTCTCTGCAAAATTGGCTTTACCTTGTGTGTACCCAGTGAAAGTAGCATAGCCAGTAGCAGCAAACAACGCACTGACTAGAGCAGCTGAGCCCACAGACACATGTGTGATCCGGGACCAATTACTTATAGTGGGCTCCTTGAGCGACCCATAAATCATGAAGGTGTTGTGGTGGCAGATAAAGGCTGCAAAACAAAGCAACATTTCAAACGTGAAATATACCTGCAAGCAGCAATGGCGGATTCCTCCTCAAAATTGCAGACCATTTCAAAATTTACATGTTAGAGAAATGTATCCCACAGATACAACATTTCAACTCATTTGGATCAATGGCAGATTTTAAGTTCATTTTTGTAGTTTTCCACAAATGATCATTGTAGAGAAAAATCCTGAGACCTTTTTGAGCCCCATGAGCAACAACGCATGCATAACAACTTTCAGACATTTTGTCCTGTCAGGGTCAAAATGCCATCATTTTGAATGTGTCAACTTTGGCCTGTATTGCCACCTATACTCTGTTTAGGCCCAGGGTTTGTGAGAAGTGTAAGTCTAGTCTCTAGTTTCAGTGTACCACAGTAGAATAAAATTTAACAAAATTGACAAAATTGACCAAGGTTCATGGTTCTGGAGAAGAAGGCTTACTGTTTCTGTTAGCATTAGCTGTGGCCAATTTAGCCACAGAATATCTACCTAGTAGACAGTCAGCCCACCCTTGTCAGAAAGCCATGGATGCGTGTGCATGGCCGCAAGTTCACACATGCGTGTATAATGGGCCTGAGGAGTCAGTGAGAATTTTGGAATGTGCGCGGACTGTGGAGGAATGGGGCAGTCTTCCACTGGCAGAGTGCACTAGCATTTAGCCGAGCATGCATATTTCAGATATTTACAATAAGCCTATTTTTCATCTTACATTCACCCATTTCTCAGATTTGTTACTCAACATAGTCAAGAGTCTTCGTATAAACTATTGATTGAATCAGAGTATCCGTTTTATGACTAACGCATGTGTAAAGCATTATTTTAGCATTAGTGACAAATTATTATTCCTTTTAATGTTATTGTTTTTGGAGATATGAGGTTGCCATCGCACATGGTAACATACTGTAGTGTCCTCTTTATGTGTGTGGCACAGATTGAGTCCATAGGTTAATGTTCCCTTGATTTATGGACACAAGAAATATGTGCAACAGTTGTCAATTCACCAATACGTAAATAGTCCGGCCAATTTTTATTTGATTCCTTATAGCTTATCACCCTATAGAAAAACATGTATCCCACACATATGTATGTAAGTCAAGTGGACCTACGGTTAATGAGGAGAAGATTTTTGTAGTTCTGGACAAATTTTCAATGTACTGGAAAATCAATCATGTTGGACTTTATGGGTCCCAATGGCTTTTTTTGTTCCCTGTGAGAAATAAGGCATGCATACCAATTTTCAGACATTTTGGACTTATGGGGCGGACGCAGAATTTGGGCATGGCCTGTAGTGCCACCTATGAGCTCATGTGGGCCATTTGAGGTGTGGGATTTACTTGTGGCCTGTAGGATTAATGTGCCAATTTTCAAAACTTTTTACCATACAGATCTTGAATTATTGGGCACTTTAGGGAGATAAGGATAACAATAATAATACGAAGAAGAATAATACTAACAATAACAATAGGTTTCCTCCTGATGGAGGAATCCTAATTACAATGAAAAGTAAAGGATGTTAACATTAAATAAGATACACAGTAAAGGAGCTTGTTAGCTCTTTATAGATGATATGTGATTTATATATCTGAATATATAATTCAGAGCTACCTCACCAAAAGACATGACACCAACTGCTTGAATTGCGTTCCACTGTGCAAACACCCATGCATCCTTAGAGGGAGGGCTATTACAAAAAAAAAAAAAAAAAATTCTTAACATTAAAATGAGCCATGCAGAATTCTTTAATATTTTATACAGTTTTGAAGAAGACAGTCAGGATAGCAGTATTAAGACATTAATTAATGGACATCTACTGTGAATAATTTAGCATAAATTTCAAATTAAGACTGTAAAACTCCCAATTACAAGTCCAGACTTATATTCACTACATTTCTTACTAGTTTCACTGTAGTTACTGAAAAAATCACAGTAGTTACTACTTTAATGGGTTGAGAAAAGTTGAAGAGCATGTGTAACACTAGCACATATATGATGCAGTGTTGTGCTTAGCATAGTACATTTGCGGTCCCAGTGTTACAGCCCTCACAGCTACTATGACAATGACGGCCAGAGTTAACAGCATGGATGCTAATGAGACCTGAAAGAGAGAGTCATTGTAATTTTTCATTCCACACTAACATAAATATCCTTATTTTTATTGTGAATATAACCAAACTATTGAATCTGAGTATCCTCAAATGACTAAAATCACTGTTTGTACGTAATTGTTATAGTCTGCACGTATCTACCTTTCCCAGCTTAGCCATATCTCTGTACAGTGAGAGAGGCATTGTGAAGAGGATGGTAGAAGCCAAAATAACAAAGTGCCTCTCTGCCAGAATATGATCAGGACCAACTGCAACAAACACCAGAAGCAGTAGCATGTATCAAACCTTATGAATGCAAGTGGCTATAGACACAATATATCACTGAGTTATTACTATTATATAAATTAGCATACCTCCTGGTATTCTCTGAAACACTTTGGACATAGTATCTCCGGTGATGATGTTGTAACTTATCATTGCTGGATGAAATGATGAAAAGAATGTTACTTTTAATCTCTCACTACCCATATGTGTGTGTTGGCCATTTTAACAGATAATAGTGAGGGAGATCCCTCTAGTCTGTCCTTCAGTTAAAAAGGACCACCACAGGAGCTCCATTAACCTGGTATATCCTGGGTGGTGGACCATTCTCTGACATGTCTCTGGTGAATGGGAATAGGCACAAATAAAAAATGCCCAATCAACAACAGCTCTGTGGTCTGAGTCTGACCACGAAACAAAGGCTACTGCACAAGCAACACACACAAAAAAGGAGCAAAGCAGAGCACAACTGTGCAGAGCAACAAATTATACATAGGAACAGATGGACTATAGTCAGTAAATCCATGGCTACAAAGTGTGCCTGTATAAATACAGTTTGCCTGATAAAATGGCCAAAAAATTTACCTACATGGTACAAGATAAAGGTGTAGGTACAGTGGTCCTTCATCAATAACTTTTTGGCATTTTTGTCTATAACAGATCATAAAAGGGTAGTAATTACCGATGAATGGATAGAAGAACTGCAGGACTGACAAAATGAGATATCCAACAAAGCCGAAAGTGCTGCGTACAAGAGACTGGTAACTGTGTGTCCCTGATAAGTTTCCCGCTTTTATTAACAAGATGATTGAGTAGTCTGTTGAGGAAAGACAAACAGTATCATCACAGTATATAGTACCAAACAGTAAAACATTTCTGATAATATCAATCAATATAATTGTTTCCCATTTATAAAAACACAATTATAAAATATAGTTAATATATTACACTTGAAATCAAGACATGAAACATTAAAAAGATTACGGTATGTTAGATTTTGCATATTAGCTAGTGTTGGAATAAGACAGTTAAAGACTTTGCACCTGTAATGAACGCAACCAGAAAAAGCAGCAGCAGTCCCAGAGGTAGGCCGGCCTGAGCCATTGAGAATGGCAGGCCTAATCAAAGAGAACACACTATAAAATGTATTTATTACCAAATTATTGCAACTTGTTTAGCTTTTGAAAATAAGCTTACACAAATGCATATTGAGGTAGTTGATTCGTATTCTTTATATTGAAACGTGCTGAATTTGAATTTGAGTCTCATCCAGGGTGTATTCCTGTCTGTCACTATCCCAGTGTTCTCAGGATAGTCTCCAGATCCACTGTGACCCTCACCAGGAGAAAGAGGTTACTGAGGATGAATGAATGAATGAACGATGAATGATTTTCAGCTGACCTGGCTTTTCAGTTGTTCAGTCTTGTGACAGTTTTTGCTATGTTTCAATAGTTCTAAGAACAGATTTAGAGTAAAGGACAAGTTTAGGTCAAAGATTTCTCAACCTGCCCTTGAAGAAAGTGGAACATTGTTCATTGTTCATTGTGATTATTTTGTTGGTGGGCCAATTATAAAATGTGATCAAGTTTATCACACACATGCAATACATTCCTGTGTTCATAGTTATGCAGTTATAATAACTTTATTTTGCAACCATAAGTAGGAATTCACGTTTCTCTTGTTAGAAATAATTAAATAATAGACCCTCGTGCTGAGTCATATGATCCTGCCCCAGGGGGCACAGTGAGAGTGTCAGTTATTCTGTTGTCCAGAAATGAAATATTTTTCAAATGGGACCTCGGCTTGAAAATCATCAAAAAATCTAATAAATAATAATAATAATAAAAAACAAATAAATGCATCAACCCTGGCGATATTACTGGTATTATGTTTACATAGCAAAATATGTAAACACATTTAATACATCACCTTTACTGTGGGATAATTAAAAACTTACCTAAAAAATATTATATAGGTAGCATTAGACTATATGATATATAATATTTATGTGAATAATGGTAATTTCTCTTTACAGTGTGAACAGCCTACATATCTCACAGTACATGTGGTCTTACACTGATCTAACAACTCAGCTCAAATCTAATTATAGAATGCAGACATACTGTACAGTAGATATTGAGTGATGACTATACCTACCAATAAGTCCGGATCCAATGATGGAGTTAATGAAATTGAAAGAGGCAGACGTCTTGGAGCTTGTGCCACCCTCAGTATGCTCCACATACGGTGAAAGTAACAACCGCTCCTCATCCTGCTAAAAAAAAGTTTAAAAATATTAGTCTTCACCACATAATTTATTATGATAAACTTATTTTCTGGTGTATATGCGCCCTACCTTGTGAATAAGTCCACTCCTTTCATTCGGTTTCTTCTCCATTTCAACACGTGAAAAAGTTTCAGGTGCATCAACAGACAGGGGGCGCTGTACTTCACCCGACTCGGACCGAAATTAATGATGAAAGTTTCCCGTCATGCGTCAGCATCATCTTTCCGCACGTGCTTTATGGAATGATTAAAAAAAAGTGTGTTTACTTAGTTAAATTATCAAATTTGGTATTTGTGAAGAGGAATGTTGGGAGGTCATTAGGTCATTAGGTATATAATAAAAAAAAAAGTATTTTATTAATAAATTTAGACTATTAAAAAGGTCTCCACTTTTTTAAGCCATTTTTGTCCAATCTTTAATGTTAATTCGTTCATTCATCTCCATTAACTGCCTAATCCTGATCAAGGTTGTGTTGGATCTGGAGCCAGGAACACTGTGTGCAAGGCAGGGAGAATTCACCTTATATGGGATTCCAGTCCATTACAGGGAACCATGCACACATATATTCACACTTAGGGCAATTTAGCCAAATTGCCTATCTGCATGTTTTTTTTGGGTTGTTTTTTTTTTTTTTTTTTTTTTTTTTGACACTTGTATTAAACCGGAGAACTCTGAGGAAACCTGTGCAAACATGGGGAGAAGATGTGAAACTCCACACAGACAGAAACCCAACCTCAGGATCGAACCAGGGACCCTGTAACTGTGAAGTGACAATACTAAACCCATGGTGCTGCCATCTAAATTGTTAATGAAAAGTAAAAATAGCTGCAAGGTTCATTCAACAGTTAGAAAATATGACATATTAAAATGTATGCATTACCATAATAACCCATTTCCTTCTTTCTTTAAAAAAATACTTTAATATAAATATTTGAGCCTTCTTTTACTATATCATGGAATTGGTGTGCTTAGTTATATTTTGTTATGCTACTGTAGTTACTGTATTTCTTCTGCCTTCTTTTACCATTTTAACAGTGTCTATTAAATGTGCTACAATAATTTGGCTTAATGAGAAATAAAAGAAGAAAGTGTAGAATAACATGCTTAGTTAATAATGATTTGAGATCAATATGTGTATAACAGGCCTGTCCATTTACCCCCACTCAGAGTTATGAACTACATAGACCATTTGAAACAATATACCTATTAAAACATTTTACTTATGTGCCTTTGTATCACTTGTTGCAGCAAAATCCCATGCTTTTGACATGTGATCATGTTTGTTCACTTGTGACACGTGAATGATATGGAATAATATGCAAAACAAGTGAAGGTGCATTGCACTATTTTATGTCCTGAAAGTGCACATTGTGGAATATATGTGGAATGTGGATATGTGGAAAATAAAAACAATAAGAAAACTTAAACTGTGTACCATTCATGTGCAATTCATGTGATTGTGTGAACACAATCTATCTATCTATCTATCTATCTATCTATCTATCTATCTATCTATCTATCTATCTATCTATCTTTGTAATTTAACATTTCTTATTCCCATACTGTTCTAATATTACCAACTGTCTATCAGTGTTAGCCTTTTATCATCTATTTTTAATTAAGGAAAAGCTTTCCAAATCCCTATAGAGCAGGGTAGATAGAAAGAGCAAAGCGGGCCCATCCTCTGTTCTTTTCTCCTTGCACTCTCCTCGTGAGTGTTGCATCTTTAAGCTTTGACTCATCTCTGCTGCTGCTAAGCAACTGTCATGTGACATCTGGCTGATCTGTCAGAAGTTTCCTTGGTGATTTGCAGGTTCCATCACACTGATTGGCAAGACTCACACATCTTCAGGTGCACATAAAAAAAAAATTAACAAAACAATGTTAAAACCTAGCAGTGAGGACATAAAACACTTAAACTGACAAAAATAAACTCTTCGAAAACTTGGCTTTGAAATCAAATTGTAATCGAATTACACAAAATTATCAAACAGTCTGTAGACCACAGTACATGTAAATTCTTCAAAAATAATTGCAAATGGAATAATCTGGATTTGTGAATCTTTATTTTATGATCATGACTTGATCACATTACGGGTTCAAAAACATTCACTTCTACTTTAACATATCCATCCATCCATCCATCTTCTACCGCTTACTCCTTCTTCAGGGTCACGGGGGAACCTGGAGCCAATCCCAGGGAGCTACTTTAACATATATGGTACTTAATTGTTATTATAATTGTTACTATACAAATGTGTAAAAGTTGCAGAATCATCTGGATTTCTGCATGAATCCTTCTTAAAATTGAGCAAATAGGTACCATAATCTAGATTGCTGAAAGTGTGTGAACATTAGCTTCTTGGTCATTAGTTTATTAGTTAATAGTTTAGTGTGTGAACATTAGCTTATTGGTCATTAGTTTATTAGTCACTAGTTTAGTGTGTGAACATTAGCTTATTGATCATTAGTTTATTAGTTAATAGTTTAGTGTGTGAACATTAACTTATTGGTCATTAGTTTATTGGTCAATAGTTTAGTGTGTGAACATTAGTTTATGTTTATTAGTCACCAGTGGACCCTCTTCTAAACTAAACAGTTCAGTCTAAACTACTAGGTCTGTGAAATTAATTTTCAGTTATCAGTTGTTGTTTTTTTTTTTTTTATAAAGGCATTGTATTCATCGTATCCCCAGTTCTGTCCTCAGCTAGGGTTACTGTTTGTGTAGAATTGTGCATATTCTTTCCGTGCCCATGTGGACTTCCTCCAGGTTTCCTCCCACCTTCTAAAACCGAAATTGCTCCAAAATTGCTCCTAGGTGTGCATGAGTATGTGCATCGTGCCATGTGAATGAATGAATGAATTTATTTATTTATTAATCAAGCAATCGATATTTGTTTCCAGGACTGAGCCTGATTAAACCATTCAATAATATAAGATGGCTGATGGAAGCTTATTTTGTGTAGACCTGCGTTTCGCTTCATGTTTAAATGAATAACCTTTCACTTGCCTCAGCCAAGGGGCAAGCTGTTATATTTTCATTACATAATCTTCACAAACTTTTTCACAAGTGTGAAACACCCGTATAGTCTGGAGTAGGCATATGGTGGCTATATTCAGCCACAAGATGTCGTTATAACACTTGACACAAAATGAGGTATGAGTTGATCATAATGAGGTACTAGTTTAACATAATGAGGAACTAGTTTACAATAATGAGGTATGAGTTTATTATAATGAAGTATGAGTTTATTATAATGAGGTATGAGTTTATCATAATGAGGTACTAGTTTAACATAATGAGGAACTAGTTTACAATAATGAGGTATGAGTTTATTATAATGAAGTATGAGTTTATTATAATGAGGTATGAGTTGATCATAATGAGGTACTAGTTTAACATAATGAGGAACTAGTTTACAATAATGAGGTATGAGTTTATTATAATGAAGTATGAGTTTATTATAATGAGGTATGAGTTTATCATAATGAGGTACGAGTTTAGTGTTTGGAGACTGATGAAGCCAAGTCTGCTTTCACGAACTAGCCACGAGTGAATACTGTGCACTGCTCACCACACACACACACACACACACACACACACACACACACCGTTTAAAGCGTTAATATACAGTCTGAAACTTCATTCATTCAACAGCTAGTTCACACAAACAAAGTCCAAAATATGTCCAAGAGCTGTTTCGAAGAAACGTGCTGCAGAAGAAATCACGACAAGGGATGAGTAGCTCTATATTTCCACTTATAAGAGGTTAATGTATTTCATGTCGCGCAGTATATAGGATAATTTAATCACTTCTAAACTTCAGTCTCACATCGCGCAGGTGCATATAACCTATGTCTAAAACTATGTATTACCGTACTAAATTGCATGCCGGAGAGAGAGGTTAACCAGTGGCTACCACAGGTGGTGTGTCATATTTCCCAAACCTCTCAGTATGCGGTTTTTGGACGTGGCCAGTAGACAGTGGCGTCAGCGTTAAACCTCTCTCTAATGAAGAACCGGAAGTTCCGCTGTTCGCTTTCTTTCTCCAGGCGCGTCTTAATGTAGTTATGAATGCATTTCACTCGGGTCCACTGTGATTCCTTTGTTGTGCTCGAAAACACACGGATTTAACTTCTCTTCTTCTTCTTCTTTTTGGAAAACAAACAAACAAACAAAAAAACAACAGAACATATAGTGCGAGTGCTGTGTATTTATTTCTCGTTTTTGTCCTGCTGCGTCGATTTGCCTTGGATTTTGAATGTAAAATACGACTTTTAAGGCGTTTTCCCTCCGAGCCTGTTTCAGCACAGACTTACTGAGTGATGATGGTGAGTGTCAAAAGTGTGGATGGGTGGCATCTAAAATGAAATAGTAAACATACCATTTTATTCAATTACACAACAATTATAATACACTAACATACTTTTAAGGCTAGACCACTTTGCTGATTTGATGTTGAAGATGGGGAGCTCCACATGTAATATGACTAACAGCTGGCTTGGCATAGTTAAAGCAAAAATATATATCTTTTAAAAATTGTCTCTTTATGCAGAGCGAAGTTGAAGAATCTGAGCAGATCCTGTTGCATATCTATCTTACATGCAATGCAATTAAACCTAATTCATTTTAAATATGTATAACTTAATGTAAAAGTATTATGTGTGATGTTAGAACAAATTGTAGTAATAAGACTAATGACTAGAGACAGATTATATATATATATATATATATATATATATATATATATATATATATAATTTATATAAATAAGTAACTTCATATATCCTAAATATAATCTAATCTAAATATATTTATGGCTAATAATTCAGACACTGTCATGAACTCTAACCAAAAGCCCTACAGGTTATACACTTCTACAATTACTGATTATTTTATTCTCTATTATTAAAAGAATTTGTTGTGTAAAAAGAGCCAGAGAGATCATAGACCTGGTTTGGGGTGCCAGATTAGACCAACCGACTAAAGCCTGCCTAATTCACCATAATACAGCACGAATTAAATTATATCTACCTAATTATAAATGATATCTGTCAACAAAATTATAGCTAAACTAGATTGTGTCTATCACCCGAGGGACGATTTTCCATCCTAATGAGATTAAAAATAGATCAGTTTGATGGTATATAATCAGTCTTGTAACAAAACAAAATCAGATCCTGAACAGGGCGGGTTTGGTATATTCCAGAGTTGCAAGCAATGGACGCATAGATGTTGTTTTTGACATTTGTGTAACATGTCTTGCATGAATAGTTTAATGGCAAAACCCCAGGATGTTGATAAGACATCTCTATGTATGTATAAATGTATGTATAAAAAGTTATGAATGTTAAGGGTGTGTAAAAAATATATATATATATATATATTTTAAAGTAAACAGCATGGTCAGTAGTAATCTGTCCCAGCATTAACACTTATAGCACTGATGTCCATTTGCATTGTGCATTTGCATGCCCAGGCACCATCCTGGATGTTTTTTTTTTTCCTGTGTAAGTTTTAAAATCAGGATACACTTTTTGGTCAGCCACACTGGTCAAGTCAAATTATTGACATAACATCTTTATATATTAAACTATGTTGTGCACAGTAATAGACCCAAGAAACAACACATCACTTGTGAGTGACATTTAGAGTGATCTAAATGATGCCACATTTGAATTTATTTGTTATATTTCCTCCATGTCTTAGTGTAGTTTTTACACACTCTTTGAAAAATGTTCACTTAACTGTAGCATCCTTTATCTAGAAATGTGCAAATAGTATACCTTTAAAGCTTAACCCTAAATGGTCCAATCAGCCTATGTAACATAAATCTGTTTTATATGTACATTATACCCATGTTTCCAGGTGAAATTTACATATTAGCACACAAAAGATAAGAGTATGACAAGGAAAAGTACAATTTAGTAGAATTTTTTCTGAGAGTTTATAGTGCATCTTTATATTGTGATGATGCAGTATAGAGTTAAGTGTTACATTTTGGTTCAGAGATAGTTTCTTTGCATAGATGTACCTCTTAGTGAATAATATTTTTGCCTTTAGCTTTATTCTGCTATTCTTTTCACCTCAAAAGCAAATAATATAACTTATGTCTTCCTAAGGTGCATAAAAGTATTTTTAATGTGTAAGTAAGTAAGAGAAATTCAGTGAGCGAACACATGTTCATTATTTTCCATTCTGACTACTACATCATTAAAGAGGAGTTAGTTGTTTTATGTTAGATCACATATGAGTGTGTATGCGATTGGACCTATTATCAAATGCAGTGAGTGTTTCGAGGATTTGCTGCCAAGTGCTCTATTAGTGGTTTTTAGTTTCACTCCAGGAAATGTCTCCACACTTACGCAAGGCTTCTTGTTTTTCAGTGTGTATTTTACATTTGATTTATGCTTAGAAACCTATTGCGGTTGAGATTTCAGGACCACGGACAACATCACCCATAAATTGCATGCACTATTGTCACGTAATGAGGGTTTAGACGGAAACGATTGCAGGTATGGCAGTTTAATCAGCAAACAAAGCCAAATGTTTAGGCAGAAAATGAAACACAAAACAGGCAAGGGTCACACTGTCAGGCAAACAGTTCAAAACAGGCAAGGCAGAGAATCAAGGTCGATGGAGTAAACTAAGTCAAAACCAGAATATCAAACACTAAGTAAGACTTGGAAATGACAGAGACAATAGCAATTGAACGTGATACTTTGCAAAAATATTGTGAATGAGCGGTCTCTTATATATGGTGGTGTGATTGTCAGTGTGATTGGGAACAGGTTTGTGTGATTAGTCCTTAGGAGAAGGGAACCTCACCCGGCCCGGACACGGAAAGTATTGACAGATTGATAGCTCTTTCTCGATTCTGTGGGTGGTGGTGCATGGCCGTTCTTAGTTAGTGGAGCGATTTGTCTGGTTAATTCCGATAACGAACCAGACTCCGGCATGCTAAATATTTACACGGCCCCTCGCGGTTGGCATCCAACTTCTTAGATGGACAAGTGGTGTTCAGCCACGTGAGATGGAGCAATAACAGGTCTGTGATGCCCTTAGATGTCCGGGGCTGCCCGTGCGCCACAATGATTGGATCAGCGTGTGCCTACCCTATGCCGAGAGGTGCGGGTAATCCGCTGAACCACATCCGTGATTCGGACTGGGGATTGCAATTATTCCCCATGAACGAGGAATTCCCAGTAAGTGCGGGTCATAAGCTTGTGTTGATTAAGTCCCTGCCCTTTGTACACACCGCCCGTCGCTACTACTGATTGGAAGATTTAGTGAGGTCCTCAGATCTGCCCCGCCGGGGCTCCTCGCGGGCCATGGCGGAACACAGAGAAGTCGATCAAACTTGACTATCTAGAGGAAGTCGAACAGTTGAGCATGGGTCAGTCGGTCCTAAGGGATGGGTGAATGTTCAGAAGGGTGGGGCGATGGCCTCGGTCACCCCCAGCCGATCGAAAGGGAGTCGGGTTCAGATCTCCGAACCGTTAGAGGCAGAGATAGGCGTTGCGAGGTGTCCAGTGCAGTAACGCAAGTGAACCCTCTTCTCTTTTCTTTGTGAAAAGTGCCGCAGTTCTGGCGGCATCTGGTGAGCTCTTGCTGGCCCTTCAAAATCCGGGGGAGAGGGTGTAAGTTTTGGAGTAAATGCTTTTTGGGTAGCATTGCCGCCCTTCAGCTTCAGGGTCCCAGAATTTCACATGTTCTCCCCTTGTTTGAGTGGGTTTCCTCTGGGTTCTGTGATTTCTTCCCAAAGGCTAAATTACCCCAAGTTTTGTCTGTGTGTGTGTGTGTGTGTGTGAATGGGTGTGTTTATGGTAGCCTGTGATAGACCTGTATCCAGTACCAGTACCAGGATCTGGTTCCAGATCCACCATGCCCTGCTCAGGATTAAGCGGTTACTGAAGATGAATCAATTAATAAATTTTCAATCATTATTTATCCTAATAAAGAATACATAATAATCATATTATTCGTCTGCGTGCACATACCTTTATACTGTGCATGTACACTGTTATCCTTCTGCTTTGCTATTGAAGTTTTTGTACCGATAATAAAATCAATCATTCATTCATCTTGATCAGCCTATCCTAGGAACACTGGGCATGAGGCGGGAATAAACTCTGAATGTGATGCTTGTCCATCATAGGCAATATGCGCACACATGCACACATACACACACACCCACACCCACACCCAGGGACAATTTAGCATAATCAATGCACCTACCTATTTTAAAGAAATACAGAGAGACAGGATCTGCTCATGATCCAAAACATAGAAGCTCATCTGTGAAACATGGTGGAGGTAGTGTCATGGCTTGGGCTTGCAGTACTGCTTCTGGAACAGGCTCAGTAAACTTTATTGATGATCTAATTCATGATGGTAGCAGCAAAATGAATTCAGAAGTTTACAGGAACATTTTGTTTGCCAATTTACAGAGAAATTCATCCAAATGAATTGTGAGGAACTTTGAGGAAGGGAGAAACCCCCTAAACCAAACAACAACTGAAAGAGGCTGTGCTAAAAGCCTGGTAAAGCATCATGAATTAAGAAACCAACAATTTGGTGATGTCATTGAGTCGCAGGTTTAACGCATTTACTACAAGGGATATGCAACCAGATATTAAGTGTTATTTACTTTAATTTACTTCAAGACTCATGTCTTTCTATACTTTTGCTCATCTAAAAATTGGGTAGTCTGATACAAAAGATTATATGTTATATGTTGTTTAGCACATCTACATGTAAATACCAGGAAATAAAAGTTAAAATCCTAAACTCTCTTCTCATATCAATCTTTTGATCTCAAACCCAAATGTCTTTGGTATATAACACAAACAATGGAATTGCCTTTGCCATTCAATAGTTTTTGAGGGAACTGTTGAAACCAATACTAATACATTGAAATTTAAATTGTTTCACAGAATTCAAATGTACGCTAATGTAAAAATGTACAAGGTTTTTTTTTTTTTACTAATATCTATATCATTATCAACAGTTTTATATGCTGCTTAGTTCTCATTATTCCATTATAGAGTCAATGTGAAATATATACTTAAGCTACATGCAAATATTCTGACAAGTACTTTGTGAAACTGTGAGTTTTTATTTCCATGTATTTTTCTGGCACATTACAATTCAGCTATCCTAGTGTTACTCGTGAATTGGTATCTGAGCAGTCATGTAATGCTGTGGAAGTTGGTTTTAGTTGTTTTTTTGGTTTTCATTTAATCCTTGTTAGGACTAATAAGAATTAGTTCTCCCCATTACAACAGCCTAATTGGGTTAAGGAGAAAATGGTGACACTGTGTCATAACTCAGTTGTCTGTCCAGCCTATATTTCAGTTCAGTGTGTCTTGCTTATCTGGGTCTCTATAACTACAACAATAACAATTATGATATGGAGTCCAGTTTCCTCCTTCCACCCAAAACCACACCAGTAGTTGGATTGTCATATCTAAATTGCCACAAGGTGTGAATGAGTATGTGAATATATGTGTGTGTGGTGCCCTACAGTGAGCTGGCACCCAACCCTGTCTCATGCCCAGTTTCTAAGTGAATAGTTGTGGTTTTTCAGTATAGCTGTTATGGCTCTTCTTACTGTTCATATTAACAGCATGGTATGGTATGTACTTATCAGACTTACAGGAGCATGTTAATCACTTCTCAAGATTCATGTGTTAATAAAAACTTCCTTACAGAGCATATATTGTGAATAAGAATGTGTTTTAGAGGGCCTAGGGGATAGTTTTATCAGTGTACTGACCTTGGGTGAGTAGCTGGGGTAAGATGTTCTAAGAATGGGATTTTTTTTGTATGTGTGAAGTGAGTTGAGGATTGAACCTTGAAGGGACAACACCTTTTGTAACCTTTTGTTACATGAAGCTTCAATAAAACTATTCCTCTTCTCAAGGTTTTGTACCTGCTTTCATTTTCATTAAATGTTGATTGATAATGTTAAATGAATGTTATATAGCACTTTTCTGTCTAAAACTTAAGTGGAAGAGCTACTATTACAAGTAATATTTAAAATGAAAAGAAAATAATACCTTCTGCACTTGTATTTCTGTCTAACTTTGGCTGTCTGTATTATTATGGCTGTAGATGCTTCTCATGTAGTGGGCTAGCAAAACAATCAGAAGATACAGGATGCAAAGATGGCACAGATTCTTGCACCGCTGGGACCACAAAGCTTCCGCCCGTTTACCCGGGAGTCACTCAAGGCCATTGAAAAACGAATTAAAGAGGAGAAGAGTAAAAAGCCTAAAAAAGGAGAGCAAGAGGGAAATACTGCTAATGAGGATCAACCACAACCTAATAGTGACCTGGGGCAAGGGAAGAAATTGCCATTTATATATGGGGACATTCCCAATGGAATGGTGTCCACACCGCTGGAAGATCTGGATCCATATTATTGCAATCAGAAAGTAAGTTTTTTTTCACTCAGTCTAGAAATGCATTTGGGTGTGCTCTGTCTAATGGGCTTTTAGTAGAATTTGAGTGCTGACATGGGTGGTTGGCAACTGCTGTTACATTGCTAATGTGCGAATGGTTATTCATGCAGTGACTTATAAAAGGTTTTAGCGCTGGGTTATTTGCATAATGCATGGGCTTATCATGAGTATCATGATTGCTAAAGATTAAGAACTTACAGTTGAATATAAAGAACCTAAAGCAAAATCTTTTACTAAACCAAGCTAGATATGAGGTTGTTATCTAGATCAGGGTTCTCAAACTTTTCGCAGCCAAAGACCCCTTCCAGTAAAAAACGATTCATGGACCCATAAACAATAAACATTAATATCATGAGCATAAACCAATTGCTTATATATCAGACATATTAGTTAAATGTAACATCATGTTTATTTATTGGAGTCATGAGATATGTTTTCTACCCACAGAACCTAAAAAAGTTGCACAGATTTAAAAATTTGGATTCACAATTTTCTAACATATTAATTCAATTCTATTTTATTTTTATAGCGTTTTTAACAATGGAGATTATCCCAAAGCAGCTTTACAGAAATATATGAATTCAGAATATAAATGACAAATTTATGAATTTGTCACTAATGAGCAAGCCGGAGGTGATGGTGGCAAGGAAAACCGCACCTTTTTGTAGTTACTTGCAGTAAGGTTGACATTAAGACATGACTTGACATTAAGCTGTTTTAGATTGTTGAATTAATGAGCTTTAGATTGAACCCATTCACCTTAAGTGCCAAGCCAATTAGGCTTAGAATTATAATAAATGTTACACATTGAAACAACTGCAATATCAAGGGTTTTAAAAAAAAATAAAAATGCTTCATAGACCTCTGGGGAAACCTGACCCCACTTAGATAACATAAGTGTTCAGTCAACAATATAGTATTACATATTCCTTTTTTGCATTAATGTTCCATTTAAATCGATTGTGTTGGTTTTGTACCAAATTTGTAGCTCTAAATGTTGGTACAAAAGCATTTGTTAAACTGAAATATTGATAAAATGTATAAAAAGTATTATATTAAATTAAATACTTCTTTTGTTTAAATTAGTAGAACAAGGATTGGTTCTAATAGACCTGGTAATCTGTTTTTCAGGTTTTATGTAAGTCAGTACTGAATGCACAAGAAACACACCGAGCACCAAGACTGACCTCTCTTCTGAATAATATGTGATTATATGCTAGCAATGGCTTTGTTTCTGTCTTGTCTTTCTTTCAGACCTTTATAGTATTGAACAAAAGGAAGACAATCTCCCGATTTAATGCCACTTCTGCCTTGTACGTGCTAAGTCCATTCAACCCAATCAGAAGAATATCAATTAAGATTTTGGTACATTCATATCCTTTCCTTATGCTGCTAAAATTATTAAAGAGTTATCGTTACCCTACAGTTGTCCTATAGTGCTTATCCAGTAATAACAATTGTGACTGAAAAATGAGTATTAATCATAAATAAGGGCCAGTGGTGGCTTGGTGGTTAAAGCTCTGGGTTACTGATTGGAAGGTTGTGGGTTCAAGCCCTGGCACTGCCAAGCTGCCAGTGTTGGGCTCTTGAGCAAGGCCCTAAACCCTCTCTGCTCCAGGGGTGCTGTATCATGGCTGACCCTGTGCTCTGACCCCAGCTTCCTGACATGCTGGGATATGTGAAGAAAAGAATTTCACTGTGCTCTAATATATATGTGATAAATAAAGACTCATTAATATTAATAACCTGTAAACAAATAAATTACATTTTTAAGTTGTTAGTCTACCTTTAGGTTTTCTGAAATCCATTATTTAAAAAAAATGTTTTTCTTGACTGCAACTGTCACATTGTTCAACATAATAATCATGTGCACTATCCTCGCGAACTGTGTGTTTATGACTTTTACTGAAGATTCGAGTAGGAGAGCCTTGTTCAAGAAAATAGAGTAAGTCTCTCACTATTTGCATTGAATTATTATTGAGTATGAGAATGAGAATGGAGTAGGACTTAATACCTCAGATGAACTTATAATGCATCAGATGACTCAGTAAAACCCATAGTCTTTTTGGTGTGATTGATGTGGTGTTGTTTTTACAGGTACACGTTTACGGCAATATATACATTTGATTCATTAATAAAGATCTTAGCCATGGGCTTCTGTATGGGCAAGTTTACCTTCCTCAGAGACCCATTCAACTGGCTGGACTTCACTGTGATTGTGATGGCGTAAGTACAGGACAGTACACAAATGTCTAACATGTATACAATGTGACTTGATACACTGTCTTAACTGCAGTTCTTTTATGATGTGTTGGCGAGGAGTTAGTTTAGTAGCGTGGCAGTAGGTGAGTTATTTTCCAAATAATATATATTTTCCAGTAATTTTTTCACAAAGTAGTGTGTAGCATTCACTGTGGCGTTTTCACAGTGGTATAGCCATGATACACAAGTTTCTTGGTCTCACTATCAAAAAAAGTAAAGCTGAGGTGAATATACAGTGTAGCTGTGACTAAGCCAAAAGGGTTGCATAGATTTGTTAAAAATGTAGAAATACCATGTTATATAACGGAATGACTATCTAGGAGACGTTCCACAACATTAACTCTTAATTATAAGCCAGTAAAATGCAAGATGTGGCATTCATTAATAAATCAAATATAATAATTGTTAATTGTTTTTAATCGGAATTTGCTGTGGAATAAGCAGAATCACACACTACAGATGTGATTATAGAATATAATGCACTTTGGGGTGATAACTTCATGTTCACACCAATAATGGCATGAATTATTTTCACAAGGTCTGTATGGGGTTAGAATTGTTGCATATTTCCAAATAAATAGATTACGATCCAAAAATAAATGTAGCAAGATTCACAAAAAATAAACAAATTCACAAATAAATACAATGAGATCCACAAATATATGTTAGAAGTTTCACAAAAATGAATTCAATTCACAAATAAATAAAATGAGATTTGCAGATAATTTTTTCTTTTTTTAACAAATATATTTTTATGTCACAAACAAAACTCTGCCTGGCATTCAATTGTGAATTGCGTCCTGTGCATTTGTGGATGTACAAAAGAGTCACACCTTCAAATCTATAAAATTAGAATCAGGTCTTCAAATTGGGTGCCAGTGATTAAAACCTGCTTAGGGAGTGCAGGTACTGAATATAATCTACAAATGGTGCAGATTTCAAAAGACTGCCAATTTGTCCAGGACTGGCCGTCCCAGCAAATTCAGCCCAAGAGCCCACCGTCTGATGCAAAAAGAACCCCAAATTTCATCACAGGATCTGCTAGTAAGTCTTGCAACTGTTGGTGTCAAAGTGCATGCTTCTATAATCAGAAAGAGATTACACAAATTTGACCTACATGGGAGGCATGCCAGAAAAAAGCCTTTGCTGCCTAAAAAGAACATTTTGGAATAATGCCCTCTGGACAGACAAATCAAAGATAGAGTTGTTTGTAACAGTAATAGCAGACATGTTTGGGACTGGCCAAAGACAGCTTTTTAACATTTCCATGGTGGAAATGTTATGGTTTGGGGTTGTTTTGCTGCCTCAGGGACTGGACAGCTTGCATTCATTAATTCAACTAGTAATTCTGCATCATACCAAAGAGAGCTTGAAGATAGTGTGATAGTGTGATAATCTGTCCAAAGGTTAAGCCGAAAGTTGACCTTTCAACAGGATAATGATCCTAAGCACACTAGCAAATCCACCAAGGAATGGCTCAGTAACAAAAAATGGATGGTTATGGTATGGCCTAGACTAAGCCTGGATTTGAATCCCACTTAAGGGGGGGGGGCTTTGAAATGGGCAGTACATGCAAGTAAACCTTCAAACATCTTGCAACTGAAAGAATATTGCATGGAAGAGCGGTCAAAAAATCCAGCAAGCCGATGTCAGAGACTGTTGGTCAATCATGCAAAATGCCTACAAGTTATTTCTGTCAAAAGGGACAATACTAGCTTCTGAGGTAAAGGGTGTAGTTACTTTTTCCTCAAACAAATATCAAATCTATTCTAATTTTTTGAGATGCACCTGTATGTGTCTCATTATATTATATCTATATCTCTCTTGGGACAGATAAAGATACATAAATTATATGTATAGCAAATTGAAATTATTAAAATGGAAAAATGAAAATGTCAGCGTGTTACAAAGTGGAGGCGAAGACAGAAGCACGGGCAGGTTACATAGTTTTATACCCAAAACAACAAGTCCGAAGGGTAATGCAAAATCCACAAACTTAAACAGACAGAGGTCAGACGATCAGGCAAACTGTCAAAACAAGTTTAGGCAGAGAGACAAGGTCAAAAAATGAGAACAAAGTCAAAACCAGAAAAACTAACACGATATCAAGGTTTGGTATAGTTTGGTATAGCTAGTTAACTGAGCGTATTAATTCACAAAGACCTTGTTAATGAGCAGACTCCTAAGTAGTGCTTTATGATTATCAGTGTGATTGGGAACAGGTGTGTGTGATTAGTCTTCAGGAGAAGGTGACATGTTTGTGTGTTCCATTGTGAGTTTTAGTTGTCGGTCATGTTTGTAGTTCATGGTGCATTCTTGGAAATGGAGTCATGAGTTTGCCATGACATGACAAGTGGATTTTCCTCAATTTGACAATAGCTTCAGTGTACTAAGAAAAAGTAGTTAGTGTAGTATAGTGTAGCTAGCTACCAGTATCAAAAGTGTAGATTGGCTGTAGCTTAGTTACTTCAAATCAAGGGTAAACTTCTAGTTTGACAAATGTTGCAAATAGCTTCAACAACATTTCCTATATGCAATATAGAATAATGTGTCATATTTACTTCTTTCTCAGTGCTTGCTTTGGACAAGCATTGGAGTGAAATTTGAGAAGTCAATCTCATCGATTTTGAATAATCCCCTTTCTGCAGTCAACAGCTTTGAGCCAGTCTATAAAAGCATGCTTGATTTGATGGATGTGTTTTAATTACCTTAAAGCTGTGGCAGACATGATTTTATTGATTAATCCTATCATTAAGTAGACACTTATCTGCCCAAAGTAGATTCAGTGTCTTTTTACTACCAAGCGATGGACAGTCTTCCAAATCTGTACATTCATATACATCCAAGATTCATCTAACGTAACTGTAAACCTACTTAGACAATGCCTCCTGTATGTTTAGCTACTAAGATCTTGGAATACATTTGTTGTAACCCTATATAAGTTGCAAAATTATCTCTGACCCACTTACCTCTTACTGTCTTATATCAGGTATGTGACAGAGTTTGCCAAGGGTTTGGGTAATGTCTCTGCTTTGAGATCTTTCAGAGTTGTTCGGGCTCTGAAAACAATATCAGTTATCCCAGGTAAGAGCATGCTCAGTGCTAACTGTAGTTTGTCTTTATGTAGCAGGTTTTGCATTAAATGAACAGGGTTTTGTGCATAACTTATTTTATTGTTTAATACAACCTATTTATTTTCTATAAAAAAAACCCCTTTAATAAGGGAATTGATTAATGTTAACAATGATAACAAACCTATTAAACCTGCTTGTATTTTAACGAATTATTATATGCTTGTCTATTTTCTATGGAAATAAAATAATACTTTCCCTGATCACACATAATTGTTTTAAAATGTATGAATTCCATTCACTGGATAACATTCTCTTTCTCATAGGCCTAAAGACCATTGTAAGCGCTCTGTTCCAGTCAGTAAAGAGACTTTCAGATGTGATGATTCTGACCGTCTTTTGCTTGAGTGTATTTGCACTGATTGGCCTGCAGCTTTTTATGGGCAACCTGAGGAATAAATGCATAAGGATACCAATAAATGGCAGTATAACTGAGGAGGGACAGCTGGTTTTTGCTACAAACGTCACTGAATTCAATCGCACACAATACTATAATGATGCGGGTGAGTGTTGTTGCTGTGGTGGAAAAGAAATTATTAGAATAGGTCAAGTCAGCAGTATAAGGCTATTGCACTGACAGTTAAATAAACCCCAATAGTATTACTAATTAATCCATCTCCAAAATTAGTGGGCTACAATCCATTATAGCATTACAGTCATACAGTCTTGAACATACAGTAACATTATCTGCTTATTTGGGATTTTGTGCTTTTTTTGTTGTTGTGCTCATCAGCTAATTGCTGAGTTAAAAAGGTTAGAGCAAGGAAAACAGAATAAGCACATTGCACGAATATTTCCCAGGACTGGGATTGGGAGCTAGAAAGCATGGAAATTTTTCCTGTTTAAAATAAACCAACTGTGCTGAAACTAGCAGGGAGATTTTCCATCAGTATACACTTGTTGCCCTCACCATTCCGCGGCCATTAGCATGCATTAGCAAACTTGGTCTTCAGATCCCTTGAGGCATAGTTTAGATTCAGAAGGTGAGAGTTCATGGCTATCCAGTAGCTAACAATGACTGACAGAAGTGGCACAAGGGAGTGTGTAACTGTATGTGCAATGGAAGATCTAACATAATGGTTAATGGCAATATGGTTGGCGAGGCAATTCTGTCAACAATTCTGTCAGATTTATGAGATGTAGGAGACTGTTAGTATGGAAGAAAAGAGAAAGAATAAGAGAAAGGAAGACAATCATGGTTACTTAAGGGGAGGAAATGTGATCCTCATTCTAAAGAACTCTATCACAATAAACAGCAAAAGTTTCATGGCATGCTGATGCTAATAGTAAGACATGATTTGACTGGGCCTGATACCACAGCCAAGCTGCCACTAACTGTACTTTTCATCCATGTTTATTCAAGTTTTATATTACATTCTTTTATATTATATTATATATATATATATATATATATATATATATATATATATATATATATATATATATATATATATATATATATATATAATATATACATATATTTGCTTAAGTTCTGGCTCTGTAGAATTTAATTCACACAAATAAATTCATAAAATATTCAAAACTGAACACTACCTTTCTCTTTTTCCTGTAGATAATTATTATAAAATGGAAGGAAAGAAAGATCCTCTGCTCTGTGGAAATAACAGTGATGCAGGGTAAGTAAATAATAACAATAATAACAACAACAACCGTCATCATCGTCATCATTCTATGAACACTTAGATTCACCTTTTATAAAATACCACCATTATGTTGAGCCAGGCCCTTAGACCCTTAACGCTCTCTGCTACAGGAAAGCTGGATAATGGCTGACCCTGTACTTTGACCCCAGCTTCCTAATAAGTTAGGATATGTGAAGAATATGATTTCACTGTGCTGTATTTGTGTATGTGACACTAAAGTCTTCTTCCCCTTCTGAAGTGAAATATTCAACATTTCACTGTTTGGATTTGAGAATAGAAAATCTTCAGGTTACGATTTTTAAGAAAAGAGAAAACTAAAATACATAAAATGACGGTGCCCTCGCCCCGCACACACTTCCCACACCAAAACTTTGGGAGAGTTTGCCAAATGACACATAGATACACAAAGTTCCAATGGCAAGATCTCTTATTTATTCAAAGAAAAGCAGAGTATAATATCATGCTTGGCACACAATAAACTACAAATTGCGAAAGTATAATAACTTTGTAACAGTTGGATAGAGGCAGGACACAAGTGTGTAAAATTTCTGATGCTTATATTGGGCAATCCATGAATCATAACTGTAGTCAGCAGCAGGGGTCAAAACACAGGCAGATTGTTAGCACAGGATAATCCATTGTCATTAACCATGGCTCAGAAGTAAAAGCATGAATGCAAAGTTGTGAAGGCTTTAGACTATAACACAGGAGGTATAAGAAACACAGAGCATAATTAAGGAGAACAAAGTACAGGTGAACAAAATCAGGTAAACAAATAAATGACTAGAAAATAAATAAATAACAACATGAAAACAAAAAGAAAACATATACAGAAAACAGAAAATACATACATGACCATGTGACAATGTCAATTGTTAAAAGTACTATATAAATAAAATTGAATTGAATTTCAGCATAGTATTATAAAAATCTGTCACATTTGCTCGTGTTTGTTTCTGAAAAAAAGACTACTTGAGAAAAATGTTATATATATATATATATATATATATATATATATATATATATATATATATATATATATATATATATAATGAGTTGTTGTTTTTTTTAACTGTGTGCTCCAGGCAATGCCCAGATGGTTATTTCTGTCACAAAGCAGGCCCCAATCCAAATTACAACTTCACCAGCTTTGATAACTTTGGTTGGGCTTTCCTCTCTCTCTTCAGACTGATGACTCAAGACTACTGGGAAAATCTATACCAACAGGTATGTACAGTATGTATTTCTCACCCACTCAGTGGCTGATCTTGAGTTTAAAGCCAATTTATTTTGAAATCTATCATTGTTAGTCACCAATGGCACTATGTTTATGTGCTTGTTTGTGTTCTGTTTTGAGACCTGTGTGTGGGTTATTGTAAGAGGTTTATTAGTTAATTGGATTCCTTTCATTTCTGTCTTTGTTCACCTAATATAACATTTGACCGTAAACAACTTAGCTTTTTATTGGCATGTGAGTTGTACATACATCAGTTTAAAAGCAAATATATTAAGGTTGACGTTTAAATAAAGTAAAATAAGTTGGGTATGGAGCAAGTGCTTCATTGCATTATACAATGCATTTTTGACTATGATTGAATTAATTTGGATGAGAATTAAAATCATCGCATATTAGTGTAAAAAACTGTAAAACAAAACTAAGTGTAAAAAAAAAAGCAGTTGGCATGTAGGTAGTGAAGATGCAGAGACTATTATGTTGGCTATATATTGTATCATATAGAAAGTGATGGTATTCAAATCAGCGAAACATCTATTACCGTTTTGAATTAAACCAAATGCAAAATCTACCTTTTATAATACTACTTCTGATTGGTGAGAGAATTCTAAAAAATCCAAACAAGGACTCAAGAGCACCTTGAGATTACTGCACCAGTTTGATAATGGATAACAGTGAGCTGCATTTTCAGACTCTTCGAGCTTCAGGGAAGATCTATATGATCTTCTTTGTGCTGGTGATATTCCTGGGATCATTCTACCTGGTGAATCTGATCCTGGCTGTGGTGGCCATGGCCTATGATGAGCAGAACCAGGCCACCCTGGAGGAGACTCTGGAAAAAGAAGAAAAGTTCCAGGCTATGATGGAGCAGCTCAGGAGGCAACAAGCTGAGGCCCAGGTATTGCACAGCATTAAATGTAGATATATCAGATGTACAGTATAGAGAGTAGAATAGTACGTCCATTAAAATGCTGGTAGCATGTACTGTATAATGTTATGGGTAAGAGTTCCATTTCATTTTGCAGATGGTTTATGGTTCAGCTTTTTCCAGCCAGTGTGCTGAATCTTGAATCAGGATTTCAAAAAATCTCCTAACAAAATGTACATTAATTTATTTCTATAATAGTTTATCTAGACCTTCTTTTTTTTGCCTTATCAAGCCTGTTATTCCTCATGGAAAAATCCTGTGACCTACAGTGCCTTCCATAGATATTTACCCTACTTAAACCTTTCCACATTTTTGTAGCGTTACAGGTTGTAATTGAAATGGACTTAATTGTAATTTACACAATGTGTCTAACATTCCAAGGTGCCAAATATTTTACTGTGACACAAAGGTTACATAAACCAAAAAGCAGACCTTTGTTGTTTGCCTAAACATTTACCCTCCTCGGTGGAACCACCTTTGGTTGCAGTTATAGCTGTACGTCTTCTAGGATATGTCTCTATCAGCTTTGCATATCTGGATCCTGATATTTCTCTCCATTTCTTTTGGCAAAATTGCTGAAGAGGTGTCAGATTGGATGGAGACCATTGGTGAACAGCAATTTTTAAGCCTTGCCACAGATTCGCACTCAGATTGACATTTGTGCTTTAACTTGGCCATTCAGACACATTTAGGTTCCTGGGTCTGAACATTTAGGTTCCTGGGTCTGAAGTTACCCCCATTTCTGCTTCCATCTCAAGTCTTCCGCAGACTGGAAGATATTGTCTTCTAGGATTACCTGTTTTTGTGCCATCAATCTTGCCCTCAACTTTGACCAGTGCCGTCTCAGATGCAAATGTATGCACAGCATGATGCTCCCACCACCATGATTCACTGCTTAGATGGTGTTCTCAAGGTGCTGAGCAGAGTTGGGTTTCTGTCAATTGTGAAGCTTTGTGCCAAGGCCAGAATGTTTGACTTTCATTCAATCAGAACAAACATTATTTCCACATACTTGCAGAGTGGCCAACATGGGATTTCATGTAGCTTTAAAAAAAAAACTTTTTTTTAGCCAAAAATGGCTTCCTTCTCACCACTCTTCCAAAAAGACCGGGCTGTGGTTATCCTGTGAACAGCATCTCCTGCATTTGTGCTTCTTCAGATTTACCCTTGGTTTCTTGGTTGCTTATCTGAATAATGCCCTAAATACCTGCTCACTGAGTCGCAGTTGTGCCATAGACTTTCCCTTTTAATAATCCCCACTTACACTGTGATGAAAGATACCTAAAGCACAGAATTATTAAAACAAATAGGACTTTCACAAAATTCCTATAATCACCAATTAATATCTGATTTAAAACGTATGACATTCTTATGAAACTTATATTTCTGTACAAGATAGTAAAATATATTTTATCAATATTTGTATATATCCAGTATCTTCCCCCAGTCCAAAGACATGTGCTGTAGGCTGATTGGCATTTCCAAATTGTCTGTAGTGTGCGAGTGTGTGTGCAATTGTACCCTGTGATGGGTTGGTACCCCGTCCAGGGTGTCCCCTACCTTGTGCCTGAGTTCCCTGGGATAGGCTCCAGGCTCCCCCACAACGCTGTGTAGGATAAGCAGTATGGAAAATGCATGGATGGATGTATATTATTTGACATAACTAAATAACAAAAGGTACATTTTGTTAGATACCCATTAAAATCCAATTAAGAACCCACAAAAGTCAAAACTAAAAACCTTATATCAAAATAATACCATATTCCAAAGAATAGCCCACAAAAATCCAATTGATACCAATAATCTACTATGAAGTCAGTTTACCATGGTATTCCCAAGATGTCAGTTTACCATGGTATTCCAACTGAATAACCAATGTAAATTTTCTTCATAATAATATGAAAATTTCAAATAGAAATCCCATGGGAATTACCCATTATAATATAATACATTTCTACTAGGCGGCAGTTGCAGTATTTGAGAGTGGCAAACTTAGTGGAGACAGTTCCTCTGAGGCCTCCAAACTCAGTTCCAAAAGTGCCAAAGAACGATGCAACCGGAGAAAGAAGAGGAAACAGAGAGAGGAGGAAGGGGAGAAAGGGGACAATGAAAAGGTCCACAATTCTGACCCTGAAAACAGCATTACAAGGACCAGCTTCCGATATTCTGAGGATGGAAACATACTGTCATATGATAGGACATATCAATCTCCTCATCAGGTCAGGAATGATTCTCAGCTGCTGTAGTGCTGATCCCTATTGCATGCTCTGTTGATGCATTACAAGCATTTATCTGATCCTAATCAGAGATTATATTATTTTGTACTGGATATTTGTTACTGTTTTGTGAGATAAATAATAATTTCATGGTCGTGAGCATGTATTTAAGCTTCATGTCACCTTTAAAAGAAAGATCAGGGCCGAGTGCGACTGCCATAGTTAATCATTGCATTGCTATTCTTATTCTACATGCTTCCTCCATTCAGCTTCATTTTAATTTTCCATGCAGTGTCTTTACTTTCCACCTTGCTGTCTTTTTGATTTTCCCATGGCAATTTTCAGTACTTTTTTGGTCAATGCCATAAATATAGTTATCCACCAAAATCTTTGCAGCATCGGTTTTGATTTTATTTAGTTCATTTGTTTGGTCTTATCATCATCATCATCATCATCATCATCATCAATCATCATCATCATCGTTTGCCATATTTTATGTTCCGCATGTCCATTTTATGCATCGCATGACCATCTTAACAGTCAATAAATGGCCTCCTTGTGTGATGTTTACATATGAAGTGAGCCTCAGGCCTGTTTTTTTCTGCAGTCACTTGTAAGTATTCAGCCCTCAGTCTTCTCTCCACGCCGCAACAGTAGGACTAGCATCTTTACCTTTCGTGGCCGCCTGGGATCAGAGAATGGATTTGCAGATGATGAGCACAGTCCGTTTGAGGACACAGGCAGCCGCCGTGGCTCGTTGTTTCTGCCACACTGCTCTGAGCGTCTTTACAGTACTGGCAGCAGAAACAGCTTGACCCCACGCGTTTTCCTGTCCCCAAATGGAAAAGTGTGCAGCTCTGTTGATTGCAATGGCACAGTGTCATATGTGAACTCACAGCCCAGCTCTCCGGATGTTCTGCAGTTGCCTGAGGTGACCATAGAAAAAGCCACTACAGATGACAGTGTAAGGAAAATTGCATGTTCTGTGACACTTCAACTATGCACTCAGTTGAAGCAACATGCACAATAGTAAACATCTCACCATAGCCTGCTGAACAGCAGAAGAGACAGAATATGCCTCCTAAAAAAATCCCAAAGCATTTTTTTTTTAAAAATTAAACCTTGTAGTATATTTTCTACACCTCACCTCATGTATGGTGTGCTATAGTGACTATACTATGTTTTAGTTCAAATGGTCTAAATACACTTTGTAACACCTTCATTATGCCTTCTTCTTCAGAGGAGAAAAGAGGAGTACAGGAGGAGATATGAAGCCGAACAACTCTCACCAGGTTTTTTGAATGAGCGGACATCCAGACAGAGGGCTCTGAGTGTAGCTAGTATTATCACCAACACAATGGAAGGTATGTACACTACAGGTTGAACTACTGTATCTGGCTATTATTTATTTAAATGGGAATATCAGAATTTCAGAATATTGATAAAAATGTAATTCAGAATGTTTTGGTAAAATCCGGACTATTCAACAGAAACATACATCCTAAAAATTTACTGTTTCATGTGCCAAGCCATGACAGTCTTTTTTATTGTTACTATAGCCAGTAGTCTACTTACTATGAGAAAATGCAGAGTATATGTATAACAATTATTTCCAAAATGTAAGGTGTATGGCTATGACTTTGAAAAAGATTTAAAAAAGTAAATGAAAACATAACTCTTCAAAATATATCTCACACACATAAAGGACCACAACTTATTTCAATGCAACTTAATTTATCCCATAAGACAATTTTGGCAGCACCAACTGTACAATCCAATACAGCTTTTGGACAGGAAATAAGTTTAGAATTATTTTTTTGTGTGTATGTGTGGACATTTTGGAAATAATCATTGTCCTTATACTTTGCCTTTTTTTCCACAGTAAGTAAACACTTAGTACGTGCTTAGAGTAAAAATACAAAAGCCCATTATGGATTGGTGGATGGACATATAAGCAAGACAACATACACAATAGTTCAGGGCTATTGAATAAAATCCTGAATACCCTGAAGTGTTTGCAGTATAAATAAGGTAAAAAATAAATAAAAATAAAATAATAATAATAAAAAAATTATAAATAATTTATCCTGCTGTTCATTCTTTAAAAATACATTGTTTTATTTACTGGAATTACTGGTTTATATTTGTGTATGCAGTGAGTGTATTGCGAAGGGAATAAAAATCTATTAATAGCAATAGTTAACTTCAATTCAATTACATTTTATTTATATAGCACTTTTAACAATGGACATTGTCCCGAAGCAGCTTTGCAGAAATCTGGGTACAAAATTTCAGTCTAAATTTATCCCCAATGAGGTGAAGGTAGCAAACAAAAACTCCCTGAAGCAACAAGAGAAAGAAGCATTGAGAGGAACCAGAATCAAAAGGAAACTCAAACTAAATTGCAGTCATTAGGCTATCAAAGGGACAACATCAACAGTCATGCCGACTGATAGTGATACCAGCAGACAAAAGAGAAGGTCAAAAGACTTTCAAGAATGGACTGATTAAAATGTGTAAAAACTGCATTAACTAAACACTAGGGGTGTGACATGATGCAAAAATGTGACGTTGTGCATCGTGGAAATGTGCGATTCACATCATGGAAATCAGCGTTCTATTAATTATGGGTCAAATGCAATTGCACTGTTTGAACACCAACGGTCCAAATCTGCTTAACCCATGGAGTTTATATATAGAGATATAAAATAATATATTGAGAGCACACTGGTCCCAGAATTGCATGATAGGTTATTTGGCTACACAACCACACTATAATCATTAAGAAGAGCTTTTTCATTATTTTCCAGGGGTCAGAGACATTGTTTATTCAATCAAATTTTGGGGATGAACTGATGAATATCAGTAGATTAAATTTACCTGCTAATCTGTTGACACAATACAAAGAACCTCTGCAGGGAGAAGCAGGAGAAGTATTTAAGGACAAGCAAAAGAAAAGAGTACTCAAAATAAAGAGATTCATCATTAAGTGTACATGTAGTTCCTTTGATGGTTTGGATAACAAACAAAATTTATACATTTTGTTTGTAAAACCTTGTCTTTTCCATAAACATTGGAAAAGAAAAGTAAATCCAAGTTAGTACATTTATCCAGAATAGACCATTTTCTTCAAAGTAGTCCCCACGTCTTTGTTTAAATTTCAACAAGACAATTATGCTAATATTATTTTAAAAATCATTCTACACCTGTGCTGTGTACACTAGCTTCACAATATCATCATAAATCTTTTCTTTTTATCTACCCCAGTAGCATAATATGCCATAAATATTATTCTGGGTTTTTTTTTCATATTGTTTTCATCTTTTTTTTAATGTTGCAGAGCTGGTGGATTCCAGGCGGAAGTGCCATCCACACTGGTATAAATTTGCGAAAACATTTCTAATCTGGGATTGCTTTCCAGCATGGGTGAAAATAAAGAGATTAATTCGCACGTTTGTTATGGACCCATTTGTGGATCTGTTCATCACCATCTGCATTGTAGTCAATACAATATTCATGGCCATGGAGCATCACACCAACAAGGATCCCAACAAGGATGGTCCCGATTTGTCTGTAGTTCTTAAAGTGGGCAATTATGTAAGAACAATTTTTTTTTATTTTAAGTCACTTTTTGCATTGTATTGTACACTGTTCGAAAGCCCTTATTAAGAGTTCTTTGAGTTACTCATTAAATAGTTACAGGTTCTTAAAAGGGCTTTAGTTTCCAACCCATTCTGACAGAGAATCTGTCTGTTGTAAGGTTCTACATAGAAGCTTTAATAATTCCTCCAGAGGTACAACCAATGAACCTGTAAGGGTTCTAGATTTAAGCAGTACTGCATGAGCAAGTGCGGTTATGCTAAATATTGTGCTGTAAGTGCCTTAGCTGCAGTCATGGGAAAAAGAAATAACACCATCCTTCAATTCTATGTTTTTATTTAAAAGGGTCTAAATAACAACTGTGTGGTCCTCAACAAACAAATAACCTCAGATTTCCATATGTTGTCATTCTTCCCCAAAAAGGTAAACCAAAATCCAGAATCCAGGTAAGTACACCCTCTAAGTCAGTAACACGTAGAACCACTTTTAGCAACAATAACTGAGTTTATCAGTCTCTGACATCAGTCTGGAGAAATTTTGGCCCACTCATATTTACAGCATTGCTTCAGTTCATTGATGTTTGAGGGCATTTGTTTATGTACAGCTGTCTTTATATCCCGCTACAGCATTTCAATGGGGCTGAGCTGTGGACTTTGACTTGGTCATACCAGCACTTTTTTTTTTCCTTCTTTAGCTATTCAGATGTTAATTTGCTTGTGTGCCTGGGATCATTGTCTTGTTATATGACCCAATTTCAGCCCAGCTTAAACTGCTGGACAGATGGCCTCACATTTGTCTTAAGAATTTTCTAGTATAAAGTGGAGTTCATCGTTGTCTCAATGACTGCAAGTTTTCCAGGTCCTGTGGCTGCAGAACAGGCACAAATCATCACCCCTACACCATCATGCTTGACAGTTGGTACAAGGTGTTTGTGGTGATACGATGTGTTTGGTTTTCAACAAACATGGCATTGTGCATGATGACCAAACATCTCCACCTTGGTCTCATCAGTCAAAAGGATATTGTTCCAGAACCTTTGTGGTTTGTTCAGATCCAATTTTGCAAACTTAATTCACGTTGCTGTGTTCTTTTTTGCCAGAAGGGGCCTTTTCTCCACCGTTTCATGAATGCCATACTTGTTCAGTCTTTTTCTGATTGTGCTCTCATGAACATAAACATTTAATGTGCTTACAGAGGCTTGTAGGTCACATGTTGTAGCTCTTGGGTTTTGGTTTTTTGGTCTTTATATCTCTGAGCATTAAATGGCCTGACCTTGAACTGAACGTGCTGGGATGCCCACTCCTGGAAAGTTTGGCAACTGTCGTGAAGACTCTCCATTCACTGTAGAATGATGAATTTCAAATTGTTTCGAGATGGCCTTATAACCCTTGTCAGATTGATGAGCAGCAACAATTGATTTTCTGAGGTCATAGCTGATGTCTTTTCTTCTTGGCGATGTAGAAACACACCTGAGTGCTCCAGAACACCAAACTACCAAAAGTTCTGCATTTATATAGCTAGTCACACTTATTTATGATTAATTAATCTTGTGTATTACATTAATAACACCTGGGTACTATTTACTCTCTTAATGATTGCAAAAGTAGGAAGGGAGTACTTATTTTTTCCAACCTTGTTTGTGAATGTTGGTTTACTTTTTGGGGTAAAATGACTACATATTGAAATCTGTTGTGGGTTTTTTTGTTGTCACCTGAGGTTATTTGTTTGTTTATGGACATTGGTGAGGACCAAATAATTGTTCTTTAGGCCCTGATAAATAAAAACACAGAATTGAAGGAGGGTGTACATTCTTTTTTCCATGACTGTAATCACAGCTGTGCCAATATTCAGTATAACCGCACGATTGTAAGTGCGATACCGCTTCTGTACAACAGTTCTATAAACAAGAAATTAATGCAGCTCGACCAATCAAATTCGTGGACTGGAAGTAACTGTTGTATAATTTACCTTTAGATCCAAGAGTATAGAGACTCTCCACTGCATAACATTTATTGTATACCTTTATGTCCAGGTTTTCACAGGGATCTTTACAGCTGAGATGATCATCAAGATTATAGCCTTGGATCCTTATAACTACTTCCAAGAAAGTTGGAATATATTTGATAGTGTCATTGTAACCCTGAGTATTATGGAGCTTGGGTTGGAAAATGTATCCGGAATGTCTGTTCTTAGGTCATTTCGTTTGGTAAGAAAAGCTACCTGGAATTATTTATATTGAATAGAAACATTTAAAGAACCCATGATCATTTTTACTTAAACTGATTGCTGAAAAGTTTGTAACCTGTCATTTTTTCATCCTAGCTTAGAGTCTTTAAGCTGGCCAAGTCTTGGCCCACTTTACAAATGCTGATCAAAATCATTCACAACTCTGTGGGTGCCCTCAGCAACCTGACACTCGTCCTGGCCATCATTGTCTTCATCTTTGCTGTAGTAGGCATGCAGTTGTTCGGGAAGAATTACAAAGCCCACAAGAATAAAATTTCCACAGACGGTAAACTTCGCTGGCACATGGAAGATTTCTTCCACTCCTTTCTGATAGTGTTCCGTGTGCTGTGTGGTGAGTGGATCGAAACCATGTGGGACTGCATGATGGTGGCTGGACAGCCCATGTGCCTAACTGTCTTCCTCATGGTCATGGTGATTGGAAACCTTGTGGTAGGCATATATTTGTTGTATTGTTTTACATTTATCCTGATTTTCCTGAACATACAGTGCCCTCCACTAATATTGTCACCCTTGGTAAATATGAGAAAAGAAGGCTGTGATAAATTGTCTTTATTGTTTAACTTTTTGATCTTTTGTTTAAAAAAAAATCACAAAAATACTCTGCTCTCATGGATATCAAACAATTGCAAACACAACACAGGTTTATCAAAAATAAAATAAAATAGGTGTGTAACAATTATTGGCACCATTTTAGTCAATACTTTGTGCTACCTCCCTTTGCCAAGATAACAGCTCTGAGTCTTCTATAATGCCTGATGAGGTTGGAGAATACATGGCAAGGGATCTGAGATCATTCCTCCATACAGAATCTCTCCAGATCCTTCAAATTTCAAGGTCCATGCTGGTGGACTCTCCTCTTCAGTTCATCCCACAGGTTTTCTGTGGGTTTGAAGTCAGGGGACTGGGATGGCCATGGCAGGACCTTGATTTTGTGGTCAGTAAACCATTTTTGTGTTGATTTTGATGTATGTTTTGGATCATTGTCCTGCTGGAAGAGCCAACCACGGCCCATTTTAAGCTTTCTGGCAGAGGCAGTCAGGTTCTCATTTAATATCTGTTGATATTTGATAGAGTCCATGATGGCATGTATCCTAACAAAATGTCCAGGTCCTCTGGCAGAAAAAACAGCCCCAAAACATTAAAGAGCCACCACCATATTTAACCGTGGGCATGAGGGACTTTTCCATATGGCTACCTCTCCGTGTGCGCCAAAACCATCTCTGGTGTTTATTACCAAAAAGCTCTATTTTGGTTTCATCTGACCATAGAACCCGATCCCATTTGAAGTTCCAGTAGTGTCTGGCAAACTGAAGATGCTTGTGTTTGTTTTTGAATGAAAGTTGAAAAACCCTTCCAAACAATTTGTGGTGATGTAGGTGACTTCGGATTGTAGTTTTGGAGACTTTCTGACCCCAAGAAGCAACTAACTTCTACAATTCTCCATCTGTGATTCTTGGAGATCTTTTGGCCACTCGAACTATCCTCTTCACAGTGCGTTGAGACAATATAGACACCCAATTCCAGGTTGATTCATAACATATCCAATTGACTGGAACTTCTTAATTATTGCCCTGATGGTGGTAATGGGCATTTTCAATGCTTGTGGTGTTTTCTTATAGCCACGTCCCATTTTGTGAAGCTCAACAACTTTTTGCCGCACATCACAGCTATATTCCTTGATCTTTCCCATTGTTATGAATGACTAAGGGAATTTGGCCTATGTTACCTCATATTTATACCCCTGTGATACAGCAAGTCATGGTTGAACAATTTCTTGTTCCTAGTCACCCAGGTGTATTAAAATATAAAATATAAATGGATATTAATGGGAATATATTTCAAATATATTCATATATTCTCATATGAATTCATAGGGGTGCCAAAAATTGTAGCACACCTATATTTAAGAAAGATATCATTTTTGATAAACCTGTGGTTTTTTTTTTTTTTTTTTTTTTTTTTTTTTGCAGTTGTTTGATATCCATGAGAGCAGAGTATTTTTTTAAAAAGGTTTTTAACAAAAGATCAAAAGGTTAAACAATAAAGACAATTTTTCATAGTCTTCTTTTCTCATATTAACCAAGGGGAGCAATTTTAGTGGACGGCACTGTATGTTAATCTTTTATTTCCAGCTAATTTTATGTCTATAAACAGAAGGCATTGTCTATAATACAGGAACATTAATTGTTTCTTTACTAGTACCCCTTACAAAATGATACATAATAGAATCAGATCTCTGTATTATATGCATGTAGTGACATCTTATCTTACCTCTTTTAGGTTTTGAACCTCTTCCTGGCCTTGCTGCTCAGCTCTTTTAGTGCAGATAACCTGGCAGCCACAAATGATGACTGTGAAAGGAACAACTTGCAGATTGCTATTGCTCGTATCCGCAAGGGTGTCGCGTACAGTAAAGCCCGTCTGCACAGCTTCTTTCACAGCAACTGTTTTAGAAGGACAGAGAATAAAGTAAAGGAGGAACATGGCCTGAAAGATGGCAAGAAGCAGGCTGAAATGTCTACTCATACCACAGTGGAGCTGATTAAAGACCCAGGGTGTGAGAAGGAGGCACCAGGTGCAGACACTGGCTCTGAGAATTTCATCTTCAATTCCAGCTTGTCTATCTCTGTACCCATAGCCACTGCAGACTCTGACCCTGAGTGCCACAACATGGACGATTTAAGCAGTTGCTCTTCTGACATGGAGGAAGATAATGAGGTAAAGTAGCTGACTTTATTAGTTACCAATAGATAATTAGTAAATAAATAGTGTGCACAATAGTGTGCACACAAATAGTGTGCATAATAATCACACATTGATCATCAGATTTTATGTCATTGTGTAGACTGAAGAGATCCATAGAGTCCATACAGTTTGGCTTTGTATAAAGTTGTATATTCATACACATATGCTTCCACTGTCTTAGACTGAGAAGAAGGCTATAGCTGTTTGACATTTTAGGATCAGGAACTCTGTCTCCAGATTACGTTATGCGCCATTTAAGCATGCAAGTGTGGGCTCCTCTTGAAAACATACATAATTGCTTTGTGCTATTTAAATAGGAAAAAAGACTGGTGGTTGGTGGTTTTCTGCAACCTTTTATATATTGTAATATTTTCTCCTGATATTTATAATGAATGAGCTTTAGCATAACATTTAGTTAAAATGGACAATAATTTAATATTTTTTGGTGTATGTGTAGCAGCCTGGTACAAAAACACTGGAAACTGTTATGGCTAAAATCTGGAAAACAGATAAAAAGAGGAAAAATTTTATTTTGAAACTAAAATAGGGTTTTTCTGCCTATAATATATTTTGACACTGGAACCAGAAAAATATGTCAGAGCGATGTGGAAATCTCTTATTTAATTTTTAATCTTGTCTTGGCTGTTTTCCTGGGAAGATCATGTTGCGTAAGGAGACAGTTAGCAAAATGCAGGGGTAAAAACAGTCTGTCTCATACAATGAATGTCAGTTTTTGATCAAGTTGTAGAAAAGCTATGTGTCATAGCAAAACGGACATAATCCTAATCAATTCTGTTTGTGTCATGTGTTCATGATGCTCATGTATGGAATCTTGAAATATACTTTTGGTAACTGGAATTATAAAATTCTAGGATTTTACAAACAGGAAATAGTATAGTTCAGTTCAGGAAGGCCTGTAGTTCTCAAAATTATATATAGTAGAAAATGTCTAAATTGTACTATGTTGAGTAGTTTCCTAAGGTGCCACATATGTAGTACTAAATAAAGCTTTCTTCCTGCAGTCCCGGAAGAGCATGCTGATATATTTTTTCTCATGCTTACTCCTCTTAACCTGGTTTGTTATTACAGCTCTTTCAGAGATGCTCTCAGGATTTCAGACAGGAGACTTGTAAGACTCATTTACTGAACATACCACACCTACCATATAGATTGCATTTACCACTCATGAGAAGGGATACATAGTCCCATGTAGTTTTTGTGACTGAACTCAGATTTTTTTGTCTCTTTTCAGTCCTCTCATATTTCCTGATATATGCAGGAAGAATATGTTCTCCATTATTCATTCTTTTTATTTTATTTTGTCGTATATGTGTTGTTTCTGTGGGACTATCACATCGTGAATGAGCAGCATTGCTTATTTCATTGATGGATGTATGTTTGATTGGTTTGACTTTTCCTGTTGTTCACTCAAATGTCACAGAATGCTCTTACTGATCACGTTAACCTGAAGGAATGTGTTTTGGTTCATAATGTCAAAATTCATCAGTTAAAATCATTAAATGAGTGTCAAAACATGTCTGATGACATTTCACATTCTCCATATTGGAATGATGAAAGCAGAATTTGGCAATACTGTAAGCAGGTAAAAGATAAATAAGCTTTCTTTCTACTTTATTCAATAGGCAGAGACTAAAGTGGCTTGCATAGATATTCACCCTCCTTGAATGTTTCCATATTTTTTAATGTGTAGTCCATAATATTGCAGTGGGTAGAAAAATCTAAATAGTTTGGAGAATCATTTACAAACAAAAAATGTCAACATGTGTTTCAATAAGTATTCACCCCTGTTACTGTGAAATGTCTAAATTAGTTGCGGTACAAACACTTGCCATCTGAAGTCGCATAATTAGTTGAATAAAGTTCACCTGGGTGCATTTAAAGTATTGTGTAATCTCAGTATAAATATACATGTTCCTGGAAGGCATCTGAATTTGTTTCCTAAACAAACAACATCATGAACACCATGAAGCTATCAAAACAGTTTTGCGACAGAGTTCTAGAATAGTATCAATCAGGGATGGTTATGAAAAAAATATACCACGGAGCACCATTGAATCCAATATTAAATTTTTTTAAAGAATATGGCATAACCGTGACTCTGCTTAGAGGAAGTCATACACAAAAAGTCAGTGGTGACATAATAAGGGCATTAGTCAGAGAAACAACTAAGTGGCCAATGTCAACATTATGCTACCATCACCATGCTTCACAGTATAGTGTTAATAAGTTCCTAGGTCTTTGTCTTCTTTATGCTCTTTGTTAAGTATTTCCTCTAATAAACTTTGGGGTTTCCAGGAACAGGTGTATTTATACTGAGATCATGTGACACTTTACAGGTGGACACCAATCAACTCATTAGGTGACTTCTGATGGCAACTGATTACACCAGAACTAAATTTGGGTGTTCACAGCAACATGGGTTAATACTGTGCAATCACAACTTTTTTTTTCTTTTAATTGTGTAAATAATTATGCAAACTATATTGTTCTCTTATGGAATATAAGATTCAAGACATATAATCCCAATTAAGTGTAAGTTCAAGGTTTTAGATTGTAACACTACAAAATGTAGAAAAATTAAAGGAGGATGAATACTTATGCAAGGCAGTGTGTGTGTGTGTGTATATATATATGTGTGTGTGTGTGTTTATATATATATATATATATATATATATATATATATATATATATATATATATATTCTGGAAGTAAAATTTGAGGATTTGGTGGTGGCCTGCTTACATCATACCCAGGAGAGCCTCATTAACTGGCTTTGGTAAAAGCAAAATGCTGCTGGCTGCTACATGTTTTCCGAGTGGCACTGATGGGTGACCTTTTGCTCACCCCAAGAACCATATGTGTTTTAAAAGAGTTGCATACAATAAAGGTAACTGAATATTCACATTTTTGTCCCCAAAGATAACTAGCAACAATAATACAGCTTTTTTAAATTCAGTATTAGCATGATGAAAATCTCTTAGAAACTAAAAAATGCGACATATATTTGCTTGGTGTATATAAATTAAATTTCACAGACATTAAAATTGTAGTCCTATGAATGTCTCTCTGAAGAGGTGCAGAGTGCCAGTAACCTAATGGCATTTTTTGAGAGGTCTAAAATTATATGAATATTACATATGAAAAAGGAAAACATGTAATTGTTGAGTCAGTTTATTTGTTCATGTAAAAACTGTCCTGAATGTACTGAAGTGTTCATATATTTGTGGATATCAAAGCTTTAAATGAACCATGCTCTTAATGCATGCTTTTCAAATAAAGTGTTATCAAGTTTACCTACAGAATGTTCCTTATTGCAACCAAGCTCTTACCTACAGTATCTCTCATAGCTGAACTGATTTATTATTAAAAATCTGTTTGAAGATATTCGAAGCTGCATTTGCATATTGAAACAGTCTGTGGGTATATCATTTGATTGCCTTTGCATGCACTTTGGTATGTGAAAAACAGTCATGGGCTGAGCTTGGCCTCATGATGGTCATTAGCTGATGACTTGCCTTAGATGGTGGACTTCTGAGGAACTGTGTGTCATCTCCTCAGTGATGCCGTGATGATTGGCTCCATTAGAGATGTTGTCATGGAGATGTGTTGTGTGTGTGCATTGCTCTTATAGAAGCTGTCAGATGGTATGAGCTCTTCAGAGGGCAGCACAGTGGACCTCCAGCCCCTGAAGGAGAGAAGAGAATCACTTGACTTTGAGCTTGAATTACCTGTGGATGATCCAGCGGCTTGTTTTACACAAGGTGAGAGAATCACTGCAGGGACAAACTTACTACACTCACCGTCCTTTTTATTATGAACACCTGTACACGAGCACATTCATGCATTATCCAATCATGTCACAGCAGTGCATTGCATTAATTCATTACAGCTCAAGAGCTTCATTATATTTAGAGTGGAATCTGAGGCTATAGTAGGCAGAGGCTTACCAAAACTGGACAGTTGAAGATAGATAAAACATCAGTTCTGCCCAGTTTCGGTGAGCCTGTTCCCACTGTAGCCTCAGATTGCTGATCTTTGCTGACAGTAGAACAGCATGATCTTGACTTCTCATGTTGGAGCTGCACTGCCTCGAGGTACAATATGATGTGTGTCCTGAGATGCTTTTCCGCTCACCATGGTTGTAAAGTGTGGTTATTTGAGTTACTGCCGTGTCAGCTCCTGTCAGTTCGAATTAGTCTGGCCTTTCTCTGACCTCTCTCATCATGAGGCGTTTTCACCCGCAGAACTGCTGCTCCCTGGATGTCTTTTTGTTTTTCAGACCATTCTATGTAAATTTTAGAGACTGTTTTGTTTTAAAAGTACCAGGGGATCAGCAGTTTCTGAAATACACGAACCAGCTCATCTGGCACCAACAACCATGCTACGATTAAAGCCACATAGATCACACTTTTTCTTCATTCTGATGTTTGGTGTGAACATTAACTAAAACTCTTGACCTGTATTTGCGTGATTTTATGTATTGCACTGCTGCCACATGATTCAGTCCATACAGGATTTGCAGACTTATTTTTGAATGTTGTGGCTAAAAATGCTTGATTTTGCCGCAGGTTTTTTCAAAATTTCTATTGCAACAAAAAATTTGCGGAATTTTTTGTGCTGTTTTGGTGGAAAACTGCTTGAATTGGTGAAATTGCAATTCCATTAAATTGTTTTGTCTTTTGCAGTGATGTTTGTTCGTAAATGAGACCTTTTAGCTGTAATCCTGTTCGACGCTTATAAATCGAAGAGGGCTTTGGCTAAATGCGCGTTGAGATGACGTCACATGGACCAAATCTTGAAAAATTTAGAAAAATTTCAAGCTCCTCCGAATCTAGGTTTATAAATAAACAAAAAATGAATGCAAATAACCAAACATAACTTTATCTTTGCAATTTATTTGCAATATTTACCAATTACAATGATAATAGCTACACTAGTTGTGTAAAACTGTTATGGATTTGGTTACTGACCACTACTGCAGCTCAGATAACTATATGTCGGGCCGGCGCCGATATGTTTAAGTTTGAGATGTCAGTCATGTTCATTATCGCTTCAGCGATAAGCAGTTGGCTATTAGGTTCAGCCCTTTAGAGAGATCTCCCGATCATCATATGGAGAAGCCATGTATCTGGGAGGGAACAGGAAAAAACACACTGTTCAATAAACTCCCAGTAAAGCTGTGCGTCCTGGTGGGCCCCAAAATGACATATTAAAAATCTGTTGTCCAGTGAGCGTTAATCTTCACTCCCATTAAAACACAGTGTACTTTGATCTGTGTCAGGGGTTTCAACAGAGATTTTTCATGCAGGCATGAAATGAAGCATGAAATGAATGAACAGCGCAATATAAGTGAGATAGTTGACAAATTTGATTTGCTAAAATATTGAATTTCTCCACGAGTGATGAATAATATAGACACATTTCTGCATTTAATATAGAAACATTTCACTGCTGCATGAAATTTTAGGAGAGGTTGGGGTTCCATGTAGTCTTAAAGAAAAAGCTGGTTACATTTTCACAGAGCACAGTTTGCAGTAAGCGTTGATGGCCATCATTAATTGTGCAATATGTCCAGATTGTTGTCATTGCACATTGTCTGTTCATTACTGCAGCAGTATATTTACATTTACATTTGTTCATTTAGCAGATGCTTTTATCCAAAGCGACTTACAAATGAGGAAATACAAGCAAAGCGATATATCAAGCAGAGAATAATACAAGTAGTGCTACCATGCAAGATTTATAATTGGCATATACTAGGCTTTTTTCAAATAGTATCACATGGTATTGGATGTTGGTTTAGGAGAACTTTTTAAAAGTAAATAAGCATGGTGTCACACTGATACCTGATACCAGTATCAGCAGTGGTTCTATGCAGGTCTCTTTCCAATGATGTATGGCATACAGGGGGAGTGAAAATATAACAGCAGAATATAGTCCATAATTTTGTATATCTGCAAAATGGACCTATCACAGATGTATATATCTGTATTAATATACTAAATGGACAGTGAATGTAGATACAATATAGGTGTACCCAACAAGTATCCAGTATATATCTGTGCGTGTGTGTGTGTGTGTTTCTATGGAACCCAGATGTTTTCTTTGTAAATGCATATAAAAAAAAATTATGAATCCCCTACCTAAGAATGAAAGTTCTTCTTTTTCCCAGCCTGTGAGAACAGGTTTCCTTGTTGCCAGGTGAATGTGGAAAAAGGCAAATGGAAGACGTGGTGGAACATCAGACATACCAGTTACAGGATAGTGGAGCATAACTGGTTTGAGTCATTCATCATCTTTATGATCCTGCTGAGCAGTGCAGCACTGGTGAGGAGTTGTGTACTTTTGTCAGTGAGGCGTACGTGTGCACGTGGTCATAACAGATCTTATTAAGGCACTGAAAGGAACAATAAGATTTATATTTAATGTGTGATATTTGGTACTGTGTAATGTAATGTACTGCAATGTAATACATTTTCTGGATTTTGTTTTAGGCCTTTGAAGACATATACATTGAGAAAAAGAAGACTGTAAAGACTGTTTTGGAATATGCCGATAAAGTGTTTACCTACATCTTCATATTGGAGATGCTTTTGAAATGGCTGGCGTATGGATTTGCTAAATACTTCACCAATGCGTGGTGCTGGCTTGACTTCTTGATAGTTGGCGTATGTACTAATTTTGAAAATTGACAAGCACGTTTGAAAATTATTTTTGACGCTGATTTGATTCATGTTCATACTTACTGCAATTACCTTTTTGTGGGCAATATTATTTGTGCCTGTGTATTGTGTGTATTCATTTGTATGTCAGGGAGATGGGCGCTACTGCATTTGATGTGTATCTGAGCGTGATTCTGTTTGAAAGGGATTGAGTGAGTGAATTGATTGCCCATTTGTAGGTCTAAGGCCACTACTCATGGGACTAAACTGATGGAAGGAAAGAGGGATAAGATGAGACAAATGAGAAAAGTGGCTCCTGATTACATCATTTATATTTACCTGTGTGTGTGTGTGTGTGTGTGTGTGTTGGTGTGAATGTGTGTGTGTTTGTAGGTCTCTCTGGTCAGCCTAGTGGCCAACGCCTTCGATATTTCAAAGCTCACTCCCATTAAATTTCTCCGTACACTGCGATCCCTGAGACCTCTCCGTGCTCTATCACGCTTTGAAGGCATGAGGGTAAGAGGCACATCTATTACTTTTGCTTCCTGCCCACTTGCTGCACAAATAAATCGCAACTGTGGTGACTGGCAATCAATATGGAAAATGAAGCACATAAAATTATAGCATAATAATACTAAAGCCCTTAATTATCAGAATCAGAATCTCTTTAATAGCCAGTATGATTTACAGACAGGAATTTGCAGTAGTGAATTCAGATATGCAAGTGTAGTAATTAAGGTGTGTGCAACTGGAGTGTAAGACAGTAGGTGTATATAAGGTGCCGTGTACCAGTTCAAAAGTTCAATAATAAAATGGCTTCCAGAAAGAAGCTTTGCTGGTGGTGTGATGTGGGGGGAGGGGCAGTTGCTTTGTACTGCCTACGAGATGGTAGCAGGGCAGAAAGGTGTCTGCCAGTGTGGATATTGTCTACATAGATCTTTTCAGCGCTCTGTATTTAGCTCTGGAGGAATATAGGCTCTTGATACAGGGGTACTTGTGACAGATGATCCTCTCAGAAGAGCAAATGACCTGTTGAAGTCTGAACTTGGAGAGCAGATGTAGATGGGAACCAGATGGAGATGGAGGTGGTGAGGATGCTCGCCATGGTGGCTGAGTACGCATTGACCAGTTGGTCAGTCAGCACCTAAAGCTGATTGTTCATAGCTGATAGTAATTGTGCTAAAAATAGTGGTTTAAGTGAACAACTGGAACCTGTCATTTGTAGCAGGGCCGCAGTGTTAATGAGATCCTTAAAGCATTGAGGTTATTAAGTGTGTATTACGGATGTAACCGAAAAGTTCAAAGCTATGTTGTGTGTTTAACTGTTTTGGCACATGAGCAGCAGGTTTTTACTTTCATGCAGGTGAGTGGTCAGATATAAAGCTTACAAGACTAAGAATAAACACATTCATTTACGTAAAGACGAGTCACCGTGCAATATGTCTACAATATTCATCCATTCATCATTAGTAAATGTGTCACAATGTTTTAAATTATACTACTAGATTGTTTATATTTCCAGAAATAGAACCAAATAAATGTATTAGAAAATATCATGGTAGGTACATACCAACTGCATGAGCAAGATTACAAAAACAATCCCAGCACAAACCTGTAGGTGAGACCATTATAAACTTGAGTGATGTAGCTGAGGTTGAGAAACTCTCAGAACCACTTCTACAGTACCTCTAGGGTTTTTCCCCCCAGCGTGTTCCATTGTTTCTGGGGATATAGTGGTAGGGTTCATATTTTAAAAAGTCTGGTTTAGGCCACTTCATGTAGAAATCTGAATACAGATACAAATTTAAACATTTGGTACACTATACAGATACAGTCACAGATACAGATAGTAGCATTGCGTTACACCCCTAGTGTGTATATCACTAGTGCAGGCCACTTTGACTCTGTACAGATTCTATCCTTGTCTCCACTTCTGACTCTTCTGACTCCAGCCAAATGTGTTTCAGAACATTGGATTTAGTCTCCATTATCCTGAAGGAAGGTTTAGTGAGCTGCACAAGAGCTGCCCATATTAAATTGTTGGCTGTAATTTGAACTATAATGTAGGTCAAAAGGTTGACAAAAAGGCATTGCTCAGTTCTGGACATTACCTTGATGCAGTGCTATGTTTGGCAATCCTGATAATTTTACTACACAACAATGGGGAACTGCTGGTGACAGTGCAGGATAGATATGTGCATGCTTAACAGTAGGAGCTTGAAAGACATGGTATTAATCAAATGTTATAGTTTGCTGCATGGCTTTCCTTATGTGGTAAACATAAGGTAAACACTCTCCCATCTGTAAGACTATCCTTTCATCACTTTACTGGATCTGTGCTGCTGTTTGAAAAACTACACATTTAATCTGTACGTATCATTTTCTTAAAATTTTAAAATATACTACCTGTGTTTAATTCTTAGAAATAGGTTTGCTTATTAACTCTAAACAAATACTCACGACATGGTGATTCCGCAATGAGTTTTTTTTAAACATACTTAAAAAAACAAAAAACCACACAATAAAAACAGTATGGCCTGCACAGAAGCTTTCCTTTCCTCACCTCTCTTTGTGTTCCCTGCTACAACCATAGATCTAGCTTTTTTGGCAACAATTTGTGGCATTGTGGTACTTTGAATTGTGCATTTTGGCAGTAACTTTACTCTTGGTTTCTCTTTAAATTCTTATTTTGCAACTTCTGATCCACTCCTAAGAATATGCTAACTGCAAAATAAAATGGATTAGAGGACTTTCTGGGTGTAACAGTATTGTAATCCAATGTTTTACTGCTTTCCAATAGGTGGTGGTCAACGCTCTTTTTGGTGCCATTCCCTCCATTGTGAATGTGCTGCTTGTCTGTCTCATCTTCTGGCTCATCTTTAGCATCATGGGTGTCAACTTGTTTGCTGGAAAATTTTATGAATGTGTGAATGCAACCTCCGGCTCTCGCTTGGATTTGAACCAGGCCTCGAACTTCACCGAATGTTTGTCGTTTGGCAAAAGTGCCCGGTGGAAAAATGTAAAGATCAACTTTGATAATGTTGGAGCAGGATATCTGGCTTTGCTGCAAGTGGTAAGTAATAAAGTATTCTTTAAATAAATGACAGCTTGATATCTAAATGTCCAAAAAAATTTGTGTTTCTGTTCATTTATATCAGTCTTTAATTTATTTTCCTGTGTCCTCTTAGGCAACTTTCAAAGGCTGGATGGACATTATGTATGCTGCAGTAGACCACCGTGGTGTAAGTTTATGCTTTAAAAATCCTTATGTGTGAGCTCCTAGTGGTGCTACAGAAAAGTGTTTGCCCTATTTTTGAAAAATCGCAAGAGAGCAAAACTGGCCATGCTATCTGGGTGGGACACACCTATTGTGGGCATCTGTGACTCATGTATGTGGAAGAGGGCAGTGACCACATAGCATGAAGTGGCTGCCGTCATGTCTCTCAGAGGATGCACATGCTAGCCTTCACTCTCCCCGGTTGGTAGCTGTTGTGTTATAGAACGAGAGATGGCTGGTGGGTATGAATTGGCAAATGATCAAATTGGGGAGAAAAACAGTGGAAAATTGTAACATAAGCATTTAGGATTGCGCTAGTAGGCGAGAGTGTATAATTCCATATTCCTGACATTTACTGCTCTTTGTACCTGTGTAGGTAAATCTACAGCCTCAGTTTGAGGCAAGTCTGCTCTACTACATCTACTTTGTAATTTTCATCATATTTGGGTCCTTCTTCACATTGAACCTTTTCATTGGCGTCATTATTGACAACTTCAATCAGCAGAAAAAAAAGATAAGTATTTATTTTAACATTAATGTAAACTCTTATAAACTGTTCTGTTATAAAGTCTCTGTCAATATAAATAGCTAAACAGTTTATTGCATATTATATCAGTTAAATGTTAGATGTTATGCTATAGCTCCTTTAACATTAAAGTATAGGTATATTTAGAACCATGCTTGCATAATATATATATATATATATATACACACACACACACACACACACACACACACACACACACACACACACACACACATATATGTTAATATATTAATAAAATAAATACACGTAGTCGTTTGCAGTAAATTTGCTAATTCAAGGGCCAGAGTATCATGAGAAGTACTCTGATTTTCCAGTATAAGTTGGAAATGTAACTTTGCTCTGTTCAATTACTTTGGAGGCCAAGACATTTTTATGACAGAGGAACAGAAGAAATATTACAATGCCATGAAGAAACTTGGCTCAAAGAAGCCTCAAAAACCAATTCCCCGGCCATCGGTAAGACATTCCACTGATTATATACTACCAGTCAAAAGTTTGGCCCAACCATTTCATAGAAGGGGTTTTTAAAATTAGTTTTACTATTATTTACTATTTTAGAATAATTTACATTTGCATTTACATTTTATTCATTTAGAAGATGCTTTTATCCAAAGCGACTTACAAATGAGGAAATGCAAGCATATATAAGTTATATATAAAACAGAGAACAATACAAATAGTGCTACCATACAAGATCTTTTAATTGAGTTCTAGAGAAGCAAAGTGCACAGAGTAGAGGTGTAAGAGCCATAATAATAATGACATTAATATGACAATAATGGCATTTCATAGTTATTCTGTTTCATATAATGTCTATGAAATAATATATGTGGAATAATGCCGTGAACAAGAAAATTGTGTAACAAATTTTATTTCAATTTCAAAAACTATTTTACATTTTAAATTCTTAACAGTATTCCTTGATCACACTTGGCATCTTCTCAACCAGCCTCATAATGGCACTTCACCCAGGAGGCTTTTGTTAAACTTCCCAAATTGGCCGAGCTCCTCACAGCTTCTCCTAATTTCTAAATGAAAAGTACTTAATTAAAGAAACAATTTAATTTTGAGTAAAAATTAAATTAAAATTTTGACTTGTTTTCAGTAAAAAATTACTTATCAAAATGACATTATAAATGAAATTTAAACATGGCCATAAACATTCCTATTTACAGTATATTTGTCTTTCAAACACCTCAGGTTTTTGTTTTTTCTTTGTTTATAGAACAAGCTCCAGGCTCTTCTCTTTGACATTGTAACAAATCAAGCTTTCGACATCTTCATTATGGTACTTATTTGCCTTAACATGCTCACTATGGTGGTGGAATCAGAAGATCAGAGCCAAGAAGCACGCAGTCATCTGAAAAGGATTAACATGGTGTTTGTGGCATTGTTTACAATGGAATGTGTACTAAAGATGATCACACTTCGACAGTATTTCTTCACTAATGGCTGGAACATTTTTGACTTTATAGTGGTTATTCTCTCAATAGTTGGTAAGATTTGGTGATTTGTATGTGATCAGAAATTGTGTTTTATATTTAGGGAGCTACCATACAATGTACTTATAATGTCCCTCCTCTGTTTGACAGGCACGTTTGTCTCTGAAGTCATTAAGTACCTGTTTTCACCAACCTTGATTCGTGTTGTTCGACTTGCTCGGATTGGCCGAATTCTGCGGCTCATCAAAAGTGCCAAGGGAATACGCACCCTTTTGTTTGCCTTAATGATGTCTCTTCCAGCCCTATTCAACATCGGTCTTCTTCTCTTCTTAGTTATGTTTATCTATGCAATTGTTGCCATGTCACAATTTGCCTATGTCAAGAAGGAGGCTGGAATTGATGACATGTTTAACTTCGAGACTTTCGGCAGCAGCATGCTATGTTTGTTTCAGATCACTACATCTGCAGGGTGGGATGGACTCCTGTCACCCATTCTTAACAGGGTACCTGATTGTGACCCACAGAAAGATCACCCTGGCAGCAACGGTAAAGGTGACTGTGGCAACCCAGCTATTGGTATCATATTCTTTGTTAGCTACATTATAATATGCTTCTTGATTGTGGTGAACATGTACATAGCTGTGATTCTCGAGAACTTCAGTGTGGCCACAGAAGAGAGTGCAGAGCCATTAAGTGAAGATGACTTCGACATGTTCTACGAGGTGTGGGAAAAATTTGATCCTGATGCTACACAGTTCATAGAATACAAAAAGTTGTCTGACTTTGCTGATTCCATTGACCCACCGCTGCGTATACCTAAGCCTAATAAGATCCAGCTAATTAATATGGACCTGCCTATAGTTAGTGGGGAGCGAATCCACTGCCTGGACATCTTGTTTGCATTTACAAAGCGTGTCCTAGGAGAAAGTGGTGACATGGATGGCCTTCGTGGGCAGATGGAGAACCGTTTCATGGCCTCTAACCCTTCCAAAGAATCTTATGAGCCCATCACTACAACTCTACGCCACAAGCAGGAGGATGTGTCAGCTGTCATCATTCAGCGGGCCTACAGGATGTATGCCAGGAAACAGAATGTAAAAATAGCCCCCAGCACATACAAAGAAGTTGTACAGGAGAATGGAATGGTTTCAAACAAGGTCCCAGTGACAGACAGGTTTAACAATCACTCTGCTTCAGATAAATCTGACACAACATCCTCAACCATTATCCCACCATCATATGCCAGTGTAACACAATCTGGTAAGAACAAATATGAGAAAGACAAGAGGGAAAGGGAAATAAAAGTAAAAGATAACAAGGAGTGGTAAAGATAAAATGATTTTAAAAAACTCCTCATATGATTATGTTTATATTATAATCATATATATGGATCAACTATACTCTTTTCTAAAGTGTGGGTATATATGCCATAGTGGGAACATTGAGTTTTGCATTTTGCTATCATCTTATTGAACTTATTATTGTCTTTAAACATGTCTTTAATGATGTTGTTTTGCGGAAACATTTTGTCTTTCTGTCTTACTTTGGCATCCTCCCTTTTTCACTTAAAGAAAGCCATTAAATATGTTCTAGCATCTACTCATGCATTCTGGGACCATCCGTAGTTTTTTTTTTTTTTCTGACATCCTTCCTGCTCTCAGCAATGGTTTTGTCATGTATTACTGTTGAATCTCAAACCTTGTTGGAAAATGAATGGAGGATTGATTTCCATGCATTTGTGAAGTCATTTGGTTTTATCAACTGGACTTCCTCCCCATTATGTTTGCAGACATTATTGTCGTTGTCAGATTAAGCCATGTACTTGTGTAATATTTTTGCTGTAAGACAATAACCATGCTTCCAAACTATGCCTTCCCCTCATGCAGAGATTTTGAAACATGGATGTTTCTGGAACACATGAATCTGTTTGACCTCGAGTGAATTACTTTGTTTACAACAGACATTTCAGGGAATTTTATCTTTTGAAGAAGTTGATGAAACCTTTTTCATGCTTGATTATGAGCAGAGACATTGAGCCACGTTATGTTGAACTCTGTAGTGAGATAGGATTGAAACCAAGCCTCTCAAATGCTGCATGAAACAGAAGCAGCCAGTTACTCATGAAATCCTTGGGGAATTGGTGGTACTTATGCAGGAATTATCCTCCAACATCAACCAAAGAGGGATCTGCATGCTGCAGCAAATGAGACAATGTATGCAAATGTGCCTATGAATGTAATGGAATATTGATTGTGTATGAAGGAGCATACCATACACAACATAAACTGGCAGAATCAGCCATAACCAGCTGTAACTACACTGTTTAATTTAGCATGAATACAAATCTTGTCCTATCAGCACCATTTGATTATACCAGTGTAGATCATGCATTTGGACACAGTTCATCTGAAAGATTGATTGGATTTGCTATGCATTCTGGGTATTTGTGTTCTTTTACATTCAGGCAGTGCCACAGATTAGATCCTGCCAGAAAATTGGTCATACTAGCTTTATTATATTCATGGAACACATATTTGTATTATTATAATGCTAAACATATCCAATTAAAGAATTTTGGTGGAAGACTGCTTTAAAGACGAGAAAATAGGACACATGGACAGCTATATGAAAGAAAGTGTTGTATCACATCCAGTATTTCAGGATGGCTCTATGCCTCACAGGTGCCTCTTAGCCATATTAGAAAGCCATTAGTATATGTGCCTATTTGCATCATGAGCATACAGTACAAAATAAATCCATTAATAAACAAACTACTCTTTGGTTGTACCTTTTAAAAAAAAAATCTATAGCAATTTAAAGTCATTCAAAAATTCAGAGCCAGTAACTTCCACTTTTGGGAAGTTACTGTGCAAGTTCCCTAAACATTTGTTCTTGTAGTCCATTTGTTCTTGTACAATTCATCCATAATGCATACTAGCAGATATATTGTATGAATATGAATTGCGTAGCATATTTTATATACAGCATAGATTATGCTTGATAAATAAATTTCTAAAATCTAGTCAGAGACAGGTACTAAAATATGTTCTGTTCTAGTCAGCAGGAGTTTAGGAAGAAACAATGTGTTGAATAATGCCTATATTGCATTACTGAAATATACTGTATATTGCTTTGCTTTTATACAGTGTGTGTGTGTGTGTGTGTGTGTGTGTGTGTGTGTGTGTGTGTGTGGTATGTGTGTTATTTGTAAAGGGATTTGCGATAAGAAACACACCATGCACACTTTTTTTATTTAGTTACTTCCTTCCAAAGACTGTACTCTGAATTTCTGTACTGTGTATTTGAATCTCATTTATACTTTGAAGAGGTGTCTTTGCAAACTGAGCATGGCCCATGTGCATTGACTAATATTATCTATGACTGAAATAGAGAATATCTTTGGTTGATTATATCTGTGCCTGGAATAGTGTGAGCTACATTCAGCAAATCCTTGCATTTGTTTACATTTTTTTTAAATTAAATTTTATCAAGTATATTTCTATTTTGTTCTGAATCAACTGCTTATCCTTAAAGACCTATTATATATGTCTCACATAAACAGTGCTATGATCCTGTTCTGTAAGTGTGTTATACATGTACTAACACCATTTTGTTGCCAGTGAAATATACATTTATATGAAATGAATGTTTTGATTACGTAAGCACAGGTAACAGATGACATATTTTATATATACATTAAGCTTGTAATCTATTATTCTACTGCATGCAAGATACTGCCATGTGTCAAATGATAAAGGAAGACAAAAGAATAAAGAAGTCATGTAACTTGGGAATTCGTGTCCTATTCCTTTATTTTTTTCATCTTCATGTTTAATTAAATAGCCAGTTGCATCATTCACATCATGTAATGCTGTAAAAATGCTGTAATGTCATTATACTTGTAATTTTAGAAGAAACAAGACTAATGAATGTCCAGTAATATAATGGCCATAGAAAGATTGCACTGTTATGCGCTATTGTGTTCTTCATTTAGCTGAGTGAATTCCTCTTAAAATGTGTTTAAATCTGTGGACCAGCTGCAATTTTTGAAATGAGATTTAAAGATGAATAATTTAGGCTATGCAAATTAAAGTCCAAAAGTGAATTGCAGAATTGTTCTTTGTTTTGCATTTGTTTTATCAAATGTCTATCATGAATATTCTAATAAATATTATTTTGCAGACCCAGCATGTAAGATTTTTCACTACTATTGCAAACATTAGTTTAAAAAGACTTTCTGGTCCATGTGCACACATAATAAGAGGCCTATGAGCAATATGGCCTGTTTGAGCAAGAGACATTGTTTTATGGCCATAAGCTTCTGTCTCAAGTGACTAACCACACCTAATTACGAAAGCATTAGTGCCCTGTGCTCTTCCAATCACCCTTTTTATGACTTTCAGCGTGCTCATTTCAGCTGAACCACAATCAGCATTAGGCTTTCCACGTTGCCGGAAAAGACCCGTTTTTTAGAGTGTCCATTTCTTCTATTGCAGCTAATGAGCACTTAAATGTTTTATCTCCTCATTCTTAGATGGTGAAATGAGGGTGTGTGTGTGTGTGTGTGTGTGTGTGTGTGTGTGTGTGTGAGTGTGTTTGGCTGTGTGTGCATAAAGCAAACATATAGCAAGCACTTTGATTTATACTCAACAAAATACTTGTATCTGTTAGAATGGCCTGTTTGTGTATTTAAAGAGCTGATCGTAAAGCTTCCCTAATTGTGTTGCACTTCATTTAGAGGTCCAGGAACTATTAGTCTTATTGACTAGCGTTTATTTGAGTCTAAGACACTCGACCACAAAACATAGGCTGTTAGTATTTCATTAGATGCATGATGTCTGCAAATAGGTTAGTGGCTACTTTTAAGAATTATTAACATAGTATATAGGCTTTTATAAAGTCCACACTATAAAAAATGCTGGGTTATTTTTTCGACCCAAACGCTGGGTTGAGCATTTTGGGTCATTTAATTAATCTCAGTCTTGGGTAGTTTTTGGGTAGTTTTGTGTAACCCAACTGCTAGGTTACTGGCTGGGTCATTTTCACTGACAGTTGAATCAATACGCCCCTCCCCCAACACAATGCATCAGCCCAGCTCCTTGGATCAAATTAACTCACCTCAGGTGGAGGTAGCGGTTTTCACACAGACAGACTAAGATTTATTTGGAGAAACAAGATTCATATCAATATATTTATTCATAAAACCATTACTATACATTAGAAAAAACAAAAATGTGTGATAACAGTCCAGTTTACATGGCACTAACTGCACCGCTACCGTCGTTAGCTTTATCTTACTTGTTTCTAATGCCCATGGATCGTAAATTGGTTACTCAGTTGTTTTTTTGTTTTTTTAAACGTCTCCTTTGATCAAAATCTGACGTGTTCCTCTTAAATATATGACTTATTTGAGCCATTTCCTTCAAAGTCTATATATAAACACCACTTTAGCAACTCTAGCAATACATTTCTGAACACCTTCTTGTGTATAAATAAAGGAGATACCATGTTGACATTTTTGCTTATAATGTGGTAGATTTCACATTTTCAAAGGGTAAAAATAAAATATTACGCCATTTATGAAATAAAATTAACCCAATGTTTTTGTAAAATGAAACCATTCTTTGGGTAGAAAAACCTAATTTGGCTTGTTTTTAACCAAGTGTTTTTAGAGTGCACAGACAATTTTCATTCAAAGATGATCTATCGAGACCTGCACACAGAGACATTGCACACATTGTGATACTATGCAATGTAAGTGGATTGAAGAAATAAACTGAGTAAATAAAAAAATTAATCAAAAAAATAAGAAAAGAAAAAAGAAAGACAACATAAGTTATTCAGGTTTGTATTATGCCTATTCAACCCATTTCTTATTCTTACTATTTCTAATTCTACTTTCATGCTACTGTAACACTTTAATTTCCCCGTGATGATTAAATCTTACCCATGAAAATAAATAGATAGATAGATAGATAGATAGATAGATAGATAGATAGATCAAGGACCCAGTAAAATACAACAACCACAGCCTAGTTTTGCCTTATTTGTTGAAGTCTTGGTCATTTAGAATGACCCTATTACATGTTCTCTTTTAAAAGCTATTGTCATGAGCATGATTTTGTTATTATATGAGTGAAGTAGAACTGTAAGACTCAAGTTAGAGGCTTGGACTTGAGTGAAAATTAATTTAGCAGTAATTTTAATTAAGCCTCATGTTTCGATATGTGTAAATGCTACTACAGGCTGTACAGCAATTCCTTAAGGTAATTCAGTACGGTAGGGCATAACCAACACACACACACATACTCAGGAACCCATACATGACTAGACTTGACTTGTGTTTAGGGATACTGGACTTGGCTTCATCAAAACACAGTGAATTTCAAAGACTGATATTCAACAATTACCTGCTGACTTAAGCCTCAACTTGAATTTTGATTGTAACCAACTTGACTAGAACACTGTTACACCAAAAGTGTGGCATCAAAGTCACCCTACCAGATAATGAGGCCTCACCAGCAGCAGCACATGACCATTGGTTTCATGGACATAGATGCACTCAAAATTATGTCTTGATGCTATTACTCTTGGCTAATGCTACAGGCTAATATTTAATGAGGTTTTAGAGAAACCCCATAATAGGCGGGTGAGATTGAGCAGTTTTAGACATATATTTATTCAATAGCATTTGATACAGCCGTTGTGTTTCCCATCACAGTGAGTAAGGTACACACAAAAAGAGCTAATATAATTAACAAGGGCTGCCAGGTTTCATCTAAAAAAAAAAAAAAAGCCATATCTCAAAATTCCTGCAAAAATAACTGAAATTAGCCCCACAAAATCTGGCACTGGAAATGGGAGACACAGTGGAGTATGGAGCATTTTAGCCTAAACAGCCTAAATTGGCATAAAAACCACAACCCTGGCAAACCTGACATTAACTGTCCTGTCATGCTTCTCCTTCAGTGAAAATATTTATAGAGTGAGCATGGGGTAGCATAGGCCTCAAATAGCACCTGTTGCATTGCTTTTTTTATGTTTTATTTTTTATTTTTATTTATTTTATTTTTTTACCACTAGGTGCAATAATAAGGCTATGGAGCTAAATGGGGCAGTCAGTTTGCTGCCCCACAATTGTGCAACATCTAGTAAGGCAAGCATATCAACGGAATATTGGTTTATAAAGTATCTGTCAAATAGCAACTTTAAAAAAAAATGCTGGTCACTAAAAAGAGGTAATTAGTATTTCAGTGGAACTTGTCTGGATTTGTGAATGAGAACTTTGTGGAGATTAACATTTGTTGAATGGCTTATGTACTGTATATGGTGGCGCTACGTTTACCTCATTTGGCTGATACTTCTATCCATCGTGACACACAATTGAGATAAGATACAACTGAGCATTTGAGGGCTAAGGCCTTGCTTAAGGCCCCAATAGTGGCAGTTTGGTGATGCTGTGATTTTAACTTGTGACCTTCTGATCAGAAGCTCACTGCCTTAACCACTGAACTGCCCCTCCCTTTAGCAACAGCTCTGCCCCTATGGATGAGCCACCACAGGCCTTCAGACTAAATTAGTGTCAATAAAAAACCCTCTCAAAATGAGAGCTTCACTCCCACCAAAAGCCACAACACTTTTACATTTAAAATAAAAGCAACATCACATACAGTAGCCTCTATTATAACAGCATGACTGGCAAACACAGGAAGCTCATCTGCCAGAGAATCATTTAAATGAAGAGTGAGACTGCAAATTCTTCTTGGCTGTTGCCTGGCAACATGACCTGTGCTGTTTGGCTGACCACTGGGTGATAAGGATGTTAATGTGGAAGTTGCTCTACTCATTCCACTCATGTTACATGGAGTCATCAGACGTAACTGTGTCTGGCAGCCATATTGCTAAGAGTACTCATGTCAATGTGGATTTTAATGGTATGTTATAACTTCTGGAAAAAGAATAATTGTATAGTATTACAGAACAAAATATACATAAACTGTAAATTACTTGAGGAAAAGTTGCAATTTCAGCACTGACTTATGAAAAATTTTAACTACATTCTAACTGAAATTCACTGAAATAAGTGTTTCTGTTTGGCTAGAACCGAGTAAATAAAGCTGGCTGGATCTGTGCTATAATCTTGCTGTTTTGCTATTCATCCAAGGGGCTTCATAAGTTTTCCCTATTCGCATTTAAAATCTGTATGTAGATCACATATTTACATTTATTCACTTGGCAGACACTTTTTACAGATGCACTCCAAGCAGTTGATGGCTAATAGCTTTGGTCTTTGCCAGTCCTGGGTTTCAAACTTACAATCATCTGATCACCATCAGAGTGGCACTACTGCACTTATGACATTATAACATTTGTGAAGTTCACATGACACTGATTTTTGAATGTGTAAATCGGTGTATACCACAAATCTCCAAGACTTACCACAACTAGACACTCAAAAAGTCCTGAAGGAATGGAAAGGTACTTAGTCTACCTTCATAGATACTATATGTATCTGTTACTGTGTATTCTTTTTACTTTGCCTTAAGAATAGAGTTCCCTACCATTTTCATCCCAGTGGCCCTGAATGACCACTTTATGAATGACCATCTGTGTGCCTACTTATTCACACAATTACTCAAAGAGCCAATCATGTGGAAGCAGCACAATGCATAAAATCATGCAGATACAGGTCAAGAGTTTCAGTTAATGTTCACATTTCTGTTCAAAAACTCAGAAAAAGGAATAAATGTGAAATCAGTGACCATGGTTGCTTGTGCCAGACAGGCTGGTTTGAGTATTGCAGAAACTATTTCTAGAGTTTGTCAATGATTTCAGTGGCCAGATCTGACCCGGTCACCAGATCTAAATCCAATAGAATAGAACCAGAGATTCGCAGCATGAAAGTGCGACTGACAAATCTGCAGCAATTATGTTATGCAATCATGCCAACATGCCAGTCTGAATCTCAAAGGAATATTTCTAAAACCTTGTGGAATCCATGTCATGGAGAATTTAGGCTGTTTTCAGAGCACAGCGGGATCCTACCCAGTATGGTGTTCCTAATATAGTGGCCGGTGAGTTGTATATAGACATTTAGGTGGCAGTTCTGTGTCTGTATGGCTTACATCCCTAAGCTACCCTTCTGTTTCAGTTACTTGACATGTAAATTAGTTCAACATCAAGCTCCATTCCCAAGCTTTACAACATCCTGTTTTGTCATTGTGAGGCCCGTTCAGACCACTAATGCACCAAGGTCCGTCTTTTGTTAATGACTTTAGTAAGAGTGAATGCAATAAATACTGAAATGAAAAAACACATTTTCCAGTAATTCTTCATATGACTCCACTTTCTATTGCAATTAGAACTCCTGCAGGTTTCTGCGTACATGGTCTTTAAAAGTCAAATTGCAAAGAAATGGAATACACAGTCACCTAAATGATTTCCTAGTAACACTTACTTGGGAGCATGGGGGCTGGCAATTATCTTACACATCACATTATAGTACATAAACCACCCTCTTGAATGCTCTAAGGAAAAACCACAATGGAGCAAGCCACATACAGGAAGTGAGCCATTTGTTAAAGGATTCTGACCACTAGATATGTGCTTAGGGCTTATAGGGTTTTTCTTTTAGGGGATAGCATATGTAATGCTTTTAATCTCAATCCAAACAGTTATTGATCAGGTCCTTTATTGTCATATGATCTGGTAGATTTAGTCATGCTCATCAGACATAAAGGCCAAATAATTGAGAAAAACTGCTCATTCACAAACCTATATCAGTGTTTAGATATTCCACTATTAGTCCATTATTTGTCCACTATTTTATGCATGCTTATATTTTTCATTTATAACAAGTGGTTGCAAGCAATTTTGATGATTTACCTACTTAGTCCTTATAACATTATATAAAACAACCAAATTTATAACTGTCCAAAAGCTTATATAAGACAAGGCGTGTGCAACTAACTGATAGGAACTCAGTGCCATGTTTTGTCCCACAGTCTGAGGTCATTAACAATGTGATTATTTGCACAATTGATTAATTGTTTCCAGTCTAATGATTATATGTCAGTGCATGTATGGAATGATATCTGACAGGGTAAGAATTCCATTTGGACAGCATGCGGGCAAACCCCTTTTTTTGGACTGGGCTCAGAACTTCCAGCCCGTGTTGTTTTCCACCATTATAGACAACCAGAGCTCGGATTTCACGATCGATATTGTCAAACTGTTGTGTAATGCTCATTGCCACTGATGAGAATAAGATGCATTTCCATTCCACATACTGTATGGTTAATAAGAATTGGCTGACATGAGAGTCAAACTAACAGTCAGTCACAGCTAAATATCTCACCTTCAAACAGTAAAATATGTGTAAACCGATATAGTTGTGTCACAGATCCAGTGTTACTGATTTGATCCTGAGCTCAGGTCACAGTCTGTTTGGATTTTGCATGTTCCCTCTGTGTTTGTTTTGGTTTCCTCCAGGTTCTCCAGTTTTCTCCCACTGTCTAAAAATATGCAGGTAGGTAGTCTGGCTATTCCTAATTGAATGAGCGTGAATATGTGTCCATGGTGCCCTGCAATGAACTGGCATCCCATCCTGGATGAATTCTCACATGTTGCACCCAGTGTTCTCAGTTTAGTACCTGACCAAGATAAAGGAGCTACTGAAATAGTCATGGAATAAATTAATTTGGTCCCAATCCCTATTCCTTGCCTGTTTTATATTTTATGCACAGTATAACAAACGAGTGTCTTTTATTAGGCTGTGTAGCACTCCATTTAGGTACGACTATCATTACAGTCAAATGGGAGCCCCAGGCATTTGTGCAGCATTTGATTTCCTTTCAAAGCCTTGTCATGTGATCTGGCTTATTCCAGAGTTGCGAGTTGAAGACAGTCCTTGACCGTGACCACGGCTCCACACCAAGTTTGCATTCATTCAAAATATTGTACTTTGTGTCAATGTTAAGACCTAGACAGAATGGGTAAGGAAAATGAAGTTGTCTGTAATGTAGGCAAGATATTTGCTTTTTTTTTGGAAGCACACAGTTTTATAAATAATTATAATAGTAGGAAGATAGAGGGGAGTCTTCACACCAGTAATATCATGATTGAACTACTGAATCATAATATTTTACACCTGCAGCATTGAGAGCATCCTGACAGGAAGCATCACCGCCTGGTTTCGGAACTGCACCAAGCAGGATAGGTGGGCTCTCCAAAGGGTGGTGAGATCATCCGCACTGAGCTCCCTGACCTGCACAATATCTACATCAAGCAGTGTTGGACCGAGGCCAGGAAGATAGTGATAGAAGGACCTCAGCTATCTGAACAATGGACTCTTATCTCTACTGCGCTCAGGGAAGCCTGATGTTGCATAGCAAATATTGCACAAACAACTGCACATATCCGCACCTTTTTTAAAATACAGTTGTACTGTTCCTGCACCGATCTTTGTATCCCTTTCATCATCCATCCATGCATTTTCTGTACCACTTATACTACACAGGGTCATGGGCAGCCTGGAGCCTATCCCAGGGGACTCGTGGCACAGGATGTGGGACACCCCATCTCAGGGTACAATTGCACACACACTCACTACAGACAATATGGAAAGGCCAATCAGGCTACAAAACATGTTGCATGTTGAAACTAGAGTACACAGAGGAAACCCTGCACACACAGGGTGGAGGCCGGAATTGAACCCCCAATCCTGGAGGTGCTAACCACTAAGCCACCATGCCGCCCCATCATAGAGGTGATGTATAGAAGTGAATTCTGGTTTATGTACATCCTCTTTGTATTTCATTGTACGCCGTACTTTGTGTGGTTGTGGATGTGACCAATAAATTTAAGTTTAATTTTAAGTCAAGTTTAAGTCAAATTTCAAGTCTGAAGCACATACAAAGAAATGCTTTAGGGCAAAGACACCTTCAAAAAGAATGAAATTAAATGTTTCTATATTCAAAAAATAGATATACTATAAAGAGAAATAAACAGTAATAAATGAAACCAAGACAATATTTGGAATGATGACCCCTTGCTTTTAGTTACAGGTACTACTAATTTGTGCAGTTTTATAAGGAAATTAGCTGGTACGTTTTATTGAGCATTTTGCAGAACCAGCCACAGTTCTTCTGGAGACTTTGTCACACTTATATATAAAACTTACTTATATATACTTATATAACACTAATGTGGCTTCTCTGGTCAAAATATACTTTTCCTTAACTGGTCCTTTGCTGTTTAAAGGCTGATAAAATAGGTTAGAATGCAATAAAAAATAATTTTTGGGGAATGTCTATAGATGTAACCCTGGGGTGTAGTCATGTGGCGCACAAATGTTGGAAGAAAAGTCCAGAAACACAGCCATAGCCGTTAAAGCCATACAATTATGCAGGAGTAGTGCGCCATCGTGTGGACCTGTAAAGAATAGTTAGGAAGGTGTTTTTTTTTATCCACTTCCGTGTTTCCACACAAAAATGGCGGTGGTTGTCTGGTTACCAAGACGCTTTGCATGATCTCCAAGATGGCGAAAAACTAGTCAGAAAGCAATTTCCAGGGCGCTACATTGAATTTTTATCAGCAGATATCTGTTCTAAACGTGAACAACAATGGCTGAAGTTGAGGACGAAGAAATAACACAGGTCAGTCAGTGAGTTGTTTAATGTTTGTGTCTCAGAGAGACTGTACTGATTCCCAACGGATGCACCTTCTGACACATGCTAATGTTTTATTGTCATTTCTACTACAATATAAGTAACAATATTTTAAATTTTTTGAGGGTTACATGTTTTGTGTGGTAGACACGAATGTACTTTTTGCTACTTACAGTCGGTGATTTAGCTTATGTTAACTTATGTTGGCTGAAAAAAAAAAACACAAAAAAACAACGTATACATACATACATACATACAAACGTATGCACACTGCCTGGCCATGCACACTCTAAAATTTCCTTACACCACCTTTAGCTTTGATTACAGCGTGCATTCATAAGGTCAGGACTCTGTCGTGACCAATTCGTGTGTGAAAATTATTCCCCATGCTCCCTGAACCACTTTTTCCACAATCCGAGTCCCATGAATCTTGGCATTGTCATCCTTTAATATGCCTGTGCCATCAGGGAAGTAAAAAAAATATCCACTGATGGGATAACCTGGTCATTCAGTACATTCAGGTACTCAGCGGACTTCGTTTTATTGCCGCAAAACATTGCTGAGCCTAGACCTGACCAAATGAAGCAACCCCAGATCAAAACACTTGAACATTAGAAAGACTTGAACATTAGGCACTGTGCATGATGCATGCATTGCTTTATGTGCTTCTCTTCTTACCCTGATGTACCCATTGTTTTGGAATAGGGTAAATCTGAAATCATTAGACCACATGACCTTTTTCCATTGCGCCACAGTCCAGTCTTTATGCTCCCTAGCAAACTGAAGTCGTTTTTATCTGATTAACCTCACACTGATTAGACCACACAGCTGTTTAGTCCCAATCCTGTAAGTTCTTGTCACATTGTGTGTGTGGAAAAGTTCTTACTTTCACTATTAAACACAACCATGAGTTCTACTGACTATTTTTCACAATGTGACTTCACCAAGCGTTTTTAAACGTCTCTGATCAGGATCATTCATGATTTTGAACATATTTTTTTTCCAAACACATTTCTTCCTCAAAGTTGCTTGCTTTGCTTAATGCAGGCCAATAGTTTGCCCCTTCTGAAACAAAGTAACATCTTTTCCACGACCAGGGGATGTGTCTTCCAACATGATTGTTTAGAAATGAGAAGCAACACACTGCAGCAGTCAGGGTTAAAATAATTGTTGCCACCTGAAACATATTAATCACTGAATTAATGATTCAATCTTAAATATTATTTAAATCCACACACACACACACATACACATACATACATACATACGTACATATATATACATATACATACATACATACATATACACACACACACACACACACATATATATATATATGTATGTATATATATATATATATATATATATATATATATATATATATATATATATATAAAATATGTATGTATGTATATATGTGTATATTTCACTTTAGCATCTTGTTGTGTTTATGTTTGAAAAGAAAAGACATAAACAGCCTGCATATCCTGTGTGACTTTCTATTTTAAAAGTGTAAACTAGCCCAAACCTTAAATCTTTTCAGGCCCTGATCATTTATTACTGCCAGGAGAAGTATTCCAATCATGTGCTGAAAGTTTCAAGTGAAGCCCAGCGAAAGTTCAGCAGTAGCCCAATCTACATGTTCTTCCACGCTTATGGCCTTCTCATGCAAGGTAAACTGAATATATTCAAAGGATTTGCCCTTACTGCTAGTGGGCCAGTGAGAGTCAGCGGTTATAAAAACATGAAATAGTGGCAGCTGTGGGGAGCATTCAGGTTGAACTTCTACAATGAAAGCATCAGCTAGTTATAGTACAAGGCAAAGGATTTTCATCCAATTTGTTACCTCCTGTTAAGATCCTGATGGCAGTATACAAATAATACAAGATGTGATAAGTAAAAATGAGAATAAAATAAGTAAGAAAGTAGATAGGTGACAAATTAGAATAATAATAAAAAAAACTAAACAGTGTCTTAGTAAGGTTTTGTCACTGCAAACCACCAGAACAGCTTCAATACACACTGGAACTGATACGAAAAGTTTCTGGAACTGTGGAATGAAGAGCATTCTTCCATTAGATGTTCCCTCAGTTGGTGTTTAGATAATGGTGGTGGAGAGCACTGTCTAACACCTCGTTGCAAAATCTCCAATAGATGTTCACTTGGGTTGAGATCTGGTGACTCTGAAGGCCTCTCTGTGAAGTTGTGGATGAACTGTTGTTGCTGATGGCCTGGTCATGTGTTGCACTGACATTCTCAATCACCTTACATAACACACTAATGCAGAATCATGTATTTTAATAAATTGTATCATGCAGTACTCCTGCCTGGAAGCATCTGCACTTGTTATATTTCTTTAATTTATTTTCAATAAGCACTTTATCTTATTCAGGGTTGTGGTGGATCTGAGGCCTATACCAGGAACAGGTGTAAATACATCTTAGATGGGATTCCAGTGCACAAACATTCAACATCTCATTCATACCTAGAGGAAATTTAGCATAGCCAATCTACCCAGCAGCATGTTTTTGCTTTAATATGTCACCTGCCAATGTATATAAGCAAATGAGTAATGTAAAATTTCCTTCTTTAACACATTCTTGTTTACAGCTTTTAGTAATTTGTGTTTGTGTCCCAGGAATGGTGAATTACATTTTGTTTGTGTGCATGTTTAAGTCCTCTTGTGTTTTATTCGATAGATCATGTGCAAGAGGCCATTCAGGAGCTGGAACAGGTGAAGGATAAGAGAGATGTATCATTGTGTGCACTGATGGCTCTGGTGTATGCCCAGAAAAAAAGACCTAACCCCGGTAGACACTGATGACCTAACTCACTCACATTATCACATTTTTAAAAAATCTGTTACAGTTGATACATGTAATAAATATGTACTGCTTGAATTCAGGTACATTGTTAGTGATTAATGTATTCCATTGGGATGTCAATGAATTTATAATTGTAATATTGCCTTCAGACAGAGACACCATCCAAGAGCTTGATGTGAAGGTTAAGGAGAATCGTAAGAGTGCCAGCCCGAAAGCTCTGTACCATGCTGGGATGTTTCTCTGGCTCCTGGGTCGGAATGACAAGGCCAGAGAGTATGTGGACAGGATGATCAAAATCTCCAATGGCTCATCAGAGGTAAGAACTATATTAAGATTTGTATTTGTATTAATAACTACAATAATTAAATTATATCAGTGTAATCATTTCTCACAAGTAGCTAATAAATCATGCAGCACAAATGAAATTATCTCAGTTACAGTTCAGTCCTAATATAATAATTCAGTTACCATACAGACATCATGTTTGTTATGTTTTAAATATAGGAACATTTTAATGTAATTTGGTTTGTTCACAGAACATCCAATGGTACTGTGGTGATCCCTTTCCAATGATGGACAGGGTAGAGGTGGAAATGACAAACAATATCATTATAGCAACAGATGGGATACAGTCATTTAGTAATTGTATACCTAAAAGTGCAACTATATGGTGGGCCAGTGGGCCACATTTCAGCACTGAAGCGAAATATATACATTTTGCATTAATTAAAGACTTTAGTATATTATGAATCTTTGACAAAATAGAACAAGATGTTATAAGGGCAGCGGTGGCTCAATGGTAAATGCTCTTAGTTACTGATCAGAAGGTCACGCGTTCAAGCCCCAGCACTGCCAAGCTGCCACAGGGCCCTTGAGCAAGGACCTTTACCCTGTCCACTTCAGGGGCACTGTATCATGGCTGACCCTGCCCTCTGACCCTAGCTTCCTAACAAGCTGGGACATGCGAAGAAAATTATTTTATGGTGCTGTAATGTATATGTGACAAATAAAGACTTCTTCTAATATTTTATTACTCACAAGCATGGGCTACTTAATGACTGGAAACCGAGTTGTAGTTAAATTAAATTAAGCTCTTTACACCAAATCTGATATATTGAAAACATTTTTACATTAAGTCAATTTTGACAACTTTATGTAATGACTTAAATTGAGCAATTCCCAAATTATTGGGACCATGGACAAAATCTAAGCCTATTTATATGTCAGTATATCCCAGACTGTCTTATGACTAATGTGTGTGTTTTAGGGGTTGATACTGAAAGGTTGGATAGACCTGACTTCTGGTAAAGATGGCTACACCAAGAAGTCTGGAAAATACTTTGACGAAGCTCTGAAAGAGAAAATCAGTATTTTTGCTCTGATGGGGAAGGTAATTATGAAAAACAAAATATGATCTGTAGTGTTTTCTCCTATATTCTATTTCTACTCTCGTTAAAACGCAATTCACTGTGTGGTGCTGGGGATAGCTTACCATGATTTATTAATGGTTGAAGTTGGAAATTTTCTTATGTAACTTTAAAAGATTATATGGATATATTAATATGGAATATGGAAATTCTGATACTTTAAGAACAATACATAGGATGCAATTCTTTGTATTTGGAAGCTTCACACAATTATGACATTCTTATCTCATTTAAGGAGACTTAGATTACTATTATACTTCTCGTATCCTTTCAGGTGCAGTATAATGAGGTCCGTCAGAATTACTCTGGTGCCATAGAGACGGTTAACCAGGTCATTGTTGGTTACCCGTCATTCATACCTGCTCTGGTGAAGAAGATGAAGCTTCTGTTGAACATGCAGGACTGGGAACAGACTGTGGATGCTGCTCAGAGGTATCACCTCAGTTACTGCTTTGTTTACTTCTGGCCTCAGATCAACAGGTTGCTCCAGTGGATTTTATATACATATGTTAATTTAAACACACTGAGCCTGTTGTATGTTCCTGATTTCTAAACAGACAAACACAAAAACACTGAAAAGTCAATAGGCCAAGGCAGGGCCGTGGGAGTCAGTCTGTGTTTGAGTGTAAATGAAAATCAAATGTGATGCCACGGATTCAGGCTGAAAGACTGGGCCATTGTTCTGTTCTCCTCTCCCTGTTGGACGAGGGCCAGTGGGAGGTAGAATCAAAGGAGCCTTTGAGGCCGAGCCCAAAAGCCACAGATTTCTAAGAGTGCACTGCTGTGGGGGTGTGTGGGGGGAGAAAGACCATTCACTCTGTGGTTTAGGATTTGGTAGTGCCAATGTACCAGCTCCTCCTGAAAGCAAAGAATCATGCACTCATTGTTCCCCGCATTAAAATGCCTTTGCCATGAGGATGATCTCCAGAATGAAAAATCATTGGCCGGTGCTGTTGTTGTACTGTATGCCATGTTGCACAGCTTTAATTTTGAAAGTTAGATATAACATAAAGTAGAGAATTAAAATAAAGGAAGCTCCAAACAAGCAATGTATTTTATACAAAAGATTGCATACTCTTAAGACAAAAAGATGATACTGCAATATAACTTAATCTCAGGTATCACGGCTGTTCTTTTATTAATAACAAATAACAAAAATGGTGAAATATTGTATGCTAAAATATTACATAGGCCGAAGGTGTACTGTAATATTGTAAATATTTCTTTAACTTCCTGCAATACACTGCCGTAAACACATTTTAAAAACAAGTTTTCTGCTGATTTTGCCAATATTTTGAATTGTAGTCTTGTTACAGAACACACATTTCAATTTTAACACCTTGGTTAAAAGTGAAATGTGGGTGTACAAAACATGAGACTGTTTTGTATTTAAGCGTATGTAAGAGTATGTGAACTTGTTTTTAAAAATGTATGCACTTACATGTACAGTATATTACAGAGAACTGTGTTGCTGAGTAATTTGCTAGATGTATCTAGTTCTAGAGGTTTAGCATTTTTTATGGGAACAGGGACTTTTAAACATAGAGTACTCAGTGCTAACTATTTAAAGCACTATGTCCATTTTGCTCAACATTTATCTTTAGACTTCTTCAGAAAGACAGAAGCAACCTGGAGGGACTGAGAATGCTAGCACTGCATTCGCTCTGCCGAGAAGGCGACCTTGGGGAGGTCAGACACCTACTCTTATACTTAAAATGAAAATCCAGTTTAGTTAAATCAGGCAAAATAATATTAAAATCTGTGTTATGTGTTTACAGACAGTGGAGCAGTTGTTGACCCTTATCAGCAACCTGGACTCACAAGAGCCTAACAACCCAGAACTTCTTTACAGAATGTCTTTAGCTTTCACTCGAGGGGTAAGGTCTCTTTTAATTTTAATTTTAATTCACATAGTTGTGGTTAAACATCTCACCTTTGTTTCAAAAGTTAAAAAAAAATATGCAAAATTGCATGACTACATTTTTCTGAGATATTCACTGGAGACTGCTTCCAAAAATGGTTCGTAAAGATCCTGCAGGATGGTCTGCCATACAATTCCCAGTGAAAGTTAATACTGTATAAATGATAATATTAGAATACATAAATATAAACCTTGCAGCTGGAACTATTGCCAGAGCTGCTGTTATAGAAAATGAATCAATATCTTCCGTGACCAGTCAGAATCAAGAACTCAACAGTTCAGTGTTAGAAAAAAAAAAGTCATCATTGAACTAATATAGTTTCACATTTTAACTACTGTTTTACTAGTACATATAAACATTGTGATCGTTTTATTTTTGCCATATGTTCAGATGAACTGTGATTGAGGACCTTAGTGTGTGTTGTAATAAGATTATTACAGTTAATATAGTGCACCATATTCTCCTCACTGATAATGTAATCCTGTCTACAGTGTGGAAGAGCAGAAAAGGTTCTGCAGCACACACATGCACTGGTGGAGCGGGCATTCTCTATGGCGTCAGGCGATGCAGAGCTGGCTACCGAACTGGGCTACCAGCTGGTCCTTCAGGGCAGAGCCAAGGAGGCCATAAAGTGGTATAAAACTGCCATGAAGTTGGATGAGAGCAGTGTCTCTGCTCTGATGGGTAAGAATTCCTACATTTCAAAGAATGAATTCCTGTTACTTCTCAACTCTCAAGGAAAGTCACGAGAAAGTTAACAGACATCACTGCAACTTTAGCAGAAAGTTTGAAAAGCAAGAAAGCTTGATCCGGAGTCTCCTTACATGACTAGATACTTTGTGAGATAGTCAAAGAGTCTGTGTTTCTAAGATGAGGTAAATAAAAATGATGTAAGCAAAATGATGTACAGATAAAGATAAACATTTGATAAGGTAATGTTTTCCTGGTATATAATTAACTGAAACTTTCCCACTGAATCTGTGAGATTTGTAAGTGAATACCAGGGACTTGCAGCCTGATTAGGTTTTAGGACTATTAATATTCACACTTATTAGTGTCATAGTACCAATTATAATTTGGCAGGATATTTATGACTAAGTTGGGAACCTGAGGTCATCTGTTGGGCCGGCAGTATGACATTATAATATTGATATCATCATATATTAACAGTAACATAGATTTTTCTAACGTAAAGTTTCTTGGCTATCTTAAGGTATCAGTATGTTTGTAATGCCATTATTACTCACTGTAACAAGTAATTGCTTGGAGGCGAAAATCTATTTTAATCAGTTGTTTCATAACCCCTTTCACTGTTAATTGCTTTACTTTTTTGTAAATGTTAAGTTGTCTGAGTTTGGTTTTTCTTTAATATAGCTCCACAGTGTTGCATGCTCTTTCAATATAGTCTTGTATATTGTGTATTGAGAGAATGTCTTCAAGTATCGCAATATTTTTTTTTTCTACATTGCTCACCCCTAAACGATTGTGATTGGGTCCTACTGTAGTCCTCTGGATTTGGAACAAATTCAACCAGTGATTTAGCAGAATGTGCATGGCATCCAGTGTTTCTGAGGTGTATATTTATTTGTTTGTTTGTTTGTTTGTTTATTTTTGCCCAATTTCTCTCTCCACTTTGGTTACCTGAAAATTCCCACTCACCAGCCAGATCTCCCCTATCATAGGACAGCTAAACTATATGGCCAAATGTTTGTGGACACCTGCATATCACACCTATATGTGATATTTCCCCAAACTATTGCAACAAAGTTGAAAGTTCTCACTTGTATAGAATGTCTTTGTATGCTGTAGCATTAAGATTTACTGTCACTGTAACTAAGAGGCCCAAAAATGTTCCAGCATGACAATGCCCCTGTGCACAAAGCAAGGTCTGTGAAGACATGGTTTGCCAAATGGTAGACCTTGAGTGGCCTGCACAGAGCCCTGACCTTAACCCCACTGAACACCTTTGGGATGAATTGGAATACCGGTTGTGCCCCAGGTCTCCTCGTCCGATATCAGTGCCTGATCTCAATAATGCTCTTGTGGCTGAATGGGCAAATCCCCAGAGCCACACTCCAAAATCTAGTGGTCTTCCCAGAAGAGTGGAGATTATTATAACAGCTAAGGGGGACTAAATCTGGAATGGGATGTTCAACAAGCACATATGAGTGTGATGGTCAGATGTCCACAAGCCTTTGGCTATATAGTGCACCAGCCAACAGGGGGAGCCTGAAGGCTGACATGACCTTCCTCTGAAGCACATGAAGCCAGCCAACCTGCTCAATTGCTGCTTGGCAGCACAATAAAATAAAAAGAAGAGAGCACTATCTGCCCTCTTCTGCATACATAAGGTCACAGATGTCTGTAATTGACTAGTGTCATGGCAGTTAACAGGGGAGAGAATATGCCACCCGTCCCAACCAAGCATGACCAGTTTCGCTCCCTTGGTTCCTGGCCACTGATGGCCACGGCATTGTCGGGATTCAAACATGCGATCTCCTGTGGATCGGTTAAACATTGTGCCACTTGGGAATGCTCTGACTCTATTTTAAAGACCTTTATGTTCTACAGGTATTATTCACTGCCAGTTGAGTGAGGGTCACCTGCAGGATGCTGAGCAGCAACTCGAGTTTCTTACCGAAATCCAGCAATCTATCGGCAAATCAGCGGTGAGTCACCAAAAACATCGATTTCAACTCAAAATGCCATTAAACTGCCTTTCTCCATATTTTCTTTCCTTATTTTTTTTATTATTAAAATGTTCATACATGCATCTTCAACTGTATTCTCAATATATATTGGTAGTTTGTATGGCATGGTAGTTCTCTTTCATAGACACTCATATGCCATTTGCTTCACCAAGAAACAAGTCAGGAACTAAATGCATTACAGTGAGGGGAAAAAAGTATTTGATCCCCTGCTGATTTTGTACGTTTGCCCACTGACAAAGAAATGATCAGTCTATAATTTTAATGTTAGATTTATTTGAACAGTGAGAGACAGAATAACAACAAGAAAATCCAGAAAAACGCATGTAAAAATGTTATAAATTGATTTGCATTTTATTGAGGGAAATAAGTATATGACCCCTCTGCAAAACATGACTTATTACTTGGTGGCAAAACCCTTGTTGGCAATCACAGAGGTCAGACGTTTCTTGTAGTTGGCCACCAGGTTTGCACACATCTCAGGAGGGATTTTGTCCCACTCCTCGATGCAGATCTTCTCCAAGTAATTAAGGTTTCGAGGCTGACGTTTGGCAACTCGAACCTTCAGCTCCTTCCACAGATTTTGTATCGGATTAAGGTCTGGAGACTGGCTAGGCCACTCCAGGACTTTAATGTGCTTCTTCTTGAGCCACTCCTTTGTTGCCTTGGCCGTGTGTTTTGGGTCATTGTCATGCTGGAATACCCATCCACGACCCATTTTCAGTGCCCTGGCTGAGGGAAGGAGGTTCTCACCCAAGATTTGACGGTACATGGCCCCGTCCATCGTCCCTTTGATGCGGTGAAGTTGTCCTCACCCCTTAGCAGAAAAACACCCCCAAAGCATAATCTTTCCACCTCCGTGTTTGACGGTGGGGATGGTATTCTTGGGGTCATAGGCAGCATTCCTCCTCCTCCAAACACGGCGAGTTGAGTTGATGCCAAAGAGCTCCATTTTGGTCTCATCTGACCACAACACTTTCACCCAGTTGTCCTCTGAATCATTCAGATGTTCAGTGGCAAACTTCAGATGGGCATGTATATGTGCTTTCTTGAGCAGCGGACCTTGCAGGCGCTGCAGGATTTCAGTCCTTCACGGCGTAGTGTGTTACACATTGTTTTCTTGGTGACTATGGTCCCAGCTGCCTTGAGATCATTGACAAGATCCTCCCGTGTAGTTCTGGGCTGATTCCTCACTGTTCTCATGATAGTTGCAACTCCACGAGGTGAGATCTTGCATGGAGCCCCAGGCCGAGGGCGATTGACAGTTCTTTTGTGTTTCTTCCATTTGCAAATAATCGCACCAACTGTTGTCACCTTCTCACCAAGCTGCTTGGCAATGGTCTTGTAGCCCATTCCATACTTCTGTAGGTCTACAATCTTGTCCCTGACATCCTTGGAGAGCTCTTTGGTCTTGGCCATGGTGGAGAGTTTGGAATCTGATTGATTGATTGCTTCTGTGGACAGGTGTCTTTTATACAGGTAACGAGCTGAGATTAGGAGCACTCCCTTTAAGAGTGTGTTCCTAATCTCAGCTCATTACCTGTATAAAAGACACCTGGGAGCCAGAAATCTTTCTGATTGAGAGGGGGTCAAATACTTATTTCCCTCATTAAAATGCAAATCAATTTATAACATTTTTGACATGCGTTTTTCTGGATTTTCTTGTTGTTATTCTGTCTCTCACTGTTCAAATAAATCTACCATTAAAATTATAGACTGATCATTTCTTTGTCAGTGGGCAAACGTACAAAATCAGCAAGGGATCAAATACTTTTTTCCCTCACTGTACTCTATTTGAAGTGAAAAAATGTTCCAAGTACTTGGAAAATAACTTATTAGATATTAGTCATTTCCATATTTTGACTTTGTTCACTATAATAGTTTAATCCAGAATCATACACATTTTGCAATGGTTTATTTTGTTGAGTTGCTCAATGCTTCAGGCAGTCCTCTTTAAATCCTCTTTAAATCATTCGAACACAGCTGTGATTCACTGGCACAGCCACTTGTGCTTTGTTTAAGTGGAGTCATCTGTAGTCTGTAGCGTCTTCAGACATGTGAGGCTCTTCTTAATGACATCAGTTAGACACAATATGTGTTCAGCTAAGCAGTAGAAGTGAGCATACAAGGTACTCTCCAGATGTTAGTTAAGCAAGATAACCCACTCAAGTGATATCAGTGGAAGGCATAATAAAAGAGAATTGTGTAATGAAACATTATATTATAGATAACTTTGTCTCTTCTGGTCTCTGACTGTTTTGACCAACATCCTTATTAGATGTTTTGTATGTTGCTGTGTGTAGGAGCTGCTGTATTTGCAGGCAGTCCTGGCCATTCGGAAACGGAAGTCTCAGGATGAGGTGACCAACCTGCTGAATGTCACTGTGGACACACACTTCTCCACTCTCCAGGGCCTGCCACTCAGTGTAGAATACTATGAGAAACTCAACCCTGACTTCCTGCTTGAGATCGCAAAGGAATACCTGGCACTCTGTCCTGCCAAGGTCTGTCTCACATAATGTGCAGACAGATGCATTACCTACAACCACTGTTTTATAATATATAGTTGAGTGCAAAAGTTTGTATCTCCCTTGTTTTCTATTTGAAAATTTTATTTGCAAAACGGTATTGCAGGTTTTTCATGAGATTCCAAAGACCAGACTTACAGTTTTCTTACTAAATTAGGAAGCTGATTTGAAAAATCTGATTAGCAAGCACAAAGGTTTGAATCCCCACTGAATATTGTTGGTTTCAAAGGATATAGAAACTTTTGCACTCCACCCTAAACTGCATGAGAGTCTTCTCAGTTTATGGATATATACTTCCTTGTAAGTTAACCCCCTCAGTATTAATTCATGCACCAAGTAACAACCTAATTTTAGCTAAGTTAACTCTGATTAATTCTACTTGGATTTATTTATCAGTGATAAACTGCTATTGCTAGTGACTATTGCACACGCATTATTAACCAATCCAAAAGCTAGATCCCATGTGCTAGCAGCTAATCCAAACAATAACTGGCCAGCTGCAAAGACAAATAACAAACCAAAACAAGACATACATAGAAACTGTGCTTAGTGGGTTAGATCAACACTTGCCTGCTAGTGTCCTGATGAAGACAATTTAATGATGTGTTTTGAACAAACTGAAATAGAGAATGTGGAAAAGTATATTTATGAGCTACAAAAGGCTCAGACTCTTCTCTGGGAGAAGGTGACCCAGGCTACTGCCAATGATTCCTAAGGAACTGCAACATCCAGATACAATCACACTAATTGCTTCCTGATGTGTAAGTCACATCCTGGAAGAGACCAGTGCAGGTTTCCTTCATTTTAGCAACATCTTATTTGTACCAGTGTTGTAAGGCCCAGGTGAGACCTTCAAGCAAAATCAGTTAGAATGTTTGGTTAAGCACGCAATTAGATGTTGCTCCTCTAATTCGCTAGAAACATGGTTCACAGAGTGGGGTCTGGAGATTCCCCGGGGACAGTGAATCATAAGCATGGGGTCATTGATTTTCTAATTTTGTTACAATCATGGAAAACCACAATTGTCAAAGCTATTATTGCTATTATTAATGTTGACTGGAATTTAATGACACATGTAAGTTTAATTGGGGGAAATTAAAAAAAAAAAAAAAACCTCTTGGGCTTCAATACATAGCCAAAACTTTTCAATAACATGTCTATTTTTATTAGATTTTTTTTTTGTAAAGTAAATCTGTACTGGAGAGGTCGGTTTATAGTTTTACATTAAAGGAGTCCCTGATTATAAAAGGTTTGAGATCTCCTGCTCTATGAAGTATTTATTATAAAGTTTAGCAGCAATCTCTAGCCATCTGTTTTCTTTTTTGCCTTGTTACTGCATAAACTGTTGGTCTGTCTTATTCTCGACCCCTCAGCCTCCAGCCCAGGGCCAGGCTCCTGCTCCTCAGTTACAGCGTTGTGCAGCTGTGCTGGACACAGTGGTCAAGATTGTCCCTGGACTTCTCCAGGCTGTGTTCCTGATGGCAAAAGTCAGGCTTCTGTCAGGTGAACTTTTAAATTTAACAGTTTTTTTTTCTAAAACAAACATCAGGTTTCTCATGATGTCATATAGAGTTTGCTAGTAGTTTTGTTGACCTGATCTTTGTCCTGTTTAGGGAACATAGAGGCAGCTCAGAGCAGTCTGCAGCATTGTTTGGAACAGAAACCCTCCTTTGCAGATGCCCACCTCCTCATGGCACAAATCCATCTCCTCCAGGGCAACTTCAAACTCTCTTCTCAGTCTCTAGAGCTCTGCCTCAGCCACAACTTTGAGGTGACATAGATAATAGCACAATTTTAGAATTGCACCGTTTAGTTAATTAAGCTCTGTGTTTGGAGAGGTGTTACAAATGGCTCCAACATTGCTTGGCTTTACAGGAAAATGTTCAGTGCTGTTCTTTTCTACAAGGAAGACTTCAGGAAATAGTCATTGTAATGGCTCCAATATTTTTGAAACCTTGCAGGAAAAATACACTCATTAGGAACGTTAAAACAATTATGAAAATGTTAGTCTATTCATCAAGCTTGCTAATAAATCAAGAACTGACTGCATGCTTTGATTGGGAGTTTGCTGTAAAGATGAACATGTATTAAATAATCCTATTACTCTTTTTAAAAGTGGCAGTACATACATTTTACTTCTATATGTAAAAGATATTGAAGGAAACCTATTCAGATAACAATTTGCTATACTTCAGTACAGTATAATGTATGGTTGTTCATCTTCTTTCATTCCTCTTTATACTGTCAGTTCCTTCAAAATCACCTTTCTTCTGTGTGTGTGTGTGTGTGTGTGTGTGTGTGTGTGTGTGTGTGTGTGTGTGTGTGTGTGTGTGTGGAGCAGGTAAAGGAGCACCCTCTGTATCATCTGATTAAAGCTCAAACCCAGAGAAAGATGGGTGAGCTGCAGGAGGCCATTCAGACGCTTCAGTTGGCCATGAGTATGCCAGGAGTGAAAAGAGTAGGCTCCTCTGCCAAAACCAAAGCCAGGAGAGTGGAGCTCAGCACAGCAGATTTTGTTTCTGTGTATCTGGAGCTGGCAGAAGCACTCTGGCTCAATGGAGAACAGGTAATACTTGGCTTGGCTTTTAATGTACCGATGAAACATTTTCCTTTTTTTTTGTTGCTTAAGTAATTCATCTACTCCATTCAATATACACATTTTTTTTGTTGTGTTAACCAAAGCATGAGGCAGCGAAAGTGATGCAGGATGCTATAAATGAGTTTACTGGTACTCCTGAGGAGCTGCGCGTCACCATCGCGAACGCAGACCTTGCCCTGCTGCGGGGGGACACGGAGCTTGCACTGAGCATGCTTAGAAACATCACACAGGAGCAGCCCTACTTTGTGCAAGCCACAGAGAAAATGGCCGACGTCTACCTGAACCACAGGAAGGAGAAACGGCTGTATGTAAGCTGCTATAGGTGAGGGGGAACTGCATTTTACACCTCAATATTTAAATGACAACTTTGAACAGACAGATGTCGTTAAATTAAAATGATAATATATGGTATTATTAATGCCCTGCAATGTACTGGCGTCCCATGCAGGGTGAATTCTCTCTTCATGCACCCAGTGTATGCACTTTATGCTCAGGAGCCACTGTGACCTGACCTAGACAAACATCCAATATGAGAATCTCTACCTCACATGCTCAGATACACATATGAGAAAAGACATACCCCATGTTTCTTTTCTGTCACTCAAATACTTAATTTTGCTTTCTTAAATTCTCTCTCTCTCTCTCTCAACACACACACACACACACACACCTCAATTTATTGCATTCTAATGGAAAACTAAACATGTCTATGTATTTAACAGGGATTTGGTGGAAAAGATTCCCAGCTCACATACATACTTACTATTAGGAGATGCCTATATGAACATCCAAGAGGTTGGCATTACATTATACTATGTACATATAACATTTATTTGCATGTTTTTTTAAATGGGTAGGAACCAAATAGTTGTATTGAATAGGGCATGTGTCATCAGATAATATTGCTGAGCAATATTTGCTCAAAAACTATTGTACCAATATTTGCACTACATATAATAAGGAGTGGGTCAGTTATGAATATCAGGTTTTGAAACTCACGTTTACTACTGTGTCTGAACATGAAAATGTGATCTCTCAGCCTGAGATGGCCATTGAGGTTTATGAGCAGGCTTTGAAGAGAAACCCTAAAGATGGTGCTGTGGCTAGCAAGATTGGGAAAGCTCTCGTAAAGACCCATAACTATGTTAAGGTAAGCACAGGATGAGACGCCGTTCATATTATACTGTTGATGTAAATCTTTTCTGGATGATTCAAATGCTTCAACTTCACCAGAAGTAAGATGTTTGGAGAATCAGGAGACCAAGAGAGAGGGTATAGTCAAGGAGATGGTTTATTATGTGTACAGAGACACCCTGTCACTACAGCATTTCCTAGTCTGAATCTTAGTCTAAACATAAGTTGGATAAGGTTGGCATTTATACTCAGCTGTACATGCAAGCAACATACCCAAGGATAGTTGAGGAAAACACAAGAGAAAAACAAAAGACAAAACACATTGACAAAAACATAATCAAGGACAGAAACCCAAGAACTTAATCAGACCATGAGTAAGCAAAAATCACACTGAGCTGATCTTAAATGATTGAATCATAATCATGGAAAATAAGGAAAAATATTTCACACTGTTCACCAAATTACCATTTCCAGCAGTGTATAGACAAGCTGGATATTTCATCAGCCTTGAGTCTTTGTTTTGACTTAAAAAAAAAAAAAAAGAAAAAGAAAAAAAAAAAGCTCAACCATTGTATATTATTTATCAAACAGAATAAATGTGCTTACTTTGAATTATATACCAGACGTCTCCTCATATGTTTTATACTCAACATAATATTAAATGATGTTCATGTGTAAGTCGCTACGACTCACTATCACCTAAAACAAATATAGAAACCTTATCAGAATATTTGGTCTATTTGATACCTTGAATGCTAAACAGAGATTTATTTACAGAAATACACTGAGTACACCGATAACATAAAACTGGTTCTGTCAGAGACCAAAAGAATAAAAATCAAAAGAGTAAAAATGAGAGGTATGTTCTGAACTCGGCAGCAGTTTGCTCACCATACTTTTTTACATTACTATGCATTTTACATTCCATGCATTCAGAAATCTTCCCATATTCGTTATATTTCATCATTTCATCTACATTCAATTTAAAATAATTTTAATAAAAAAAAAAAAAAAAAGGTTTTATACTTACAAAACCACTCTATATTTATCTGCTCTCTTCCAGCCATATTCTCTCACTAGGATACCTCTTCTGTCTTCTGCTATCAGTGTTCTCACCACCCCTCATACTCCTCTATCCTTCATGAGTGGTTGATTATTCAGTGCACTTGCTTCTAAACATTTTCCACATCAGATCCTACAATAGCCTCTCCTTTTTCAAAGCCAAGCTTTAAAGTCACCACGTCTTACTCTAACTACAGTAGTTATGCTACTACACTATATTATTACTTTTTACCACCCTACCATCTTCATTTTATGGACTTGTTATTCAATAGGTCTAAATGTCATATGAGTCCTTTGTTAATTCCTCTCTTTTAAACTTTGCTTATATATTAATGTGTGCTTATATCTTTTATTATGCTTGCTTAAATCTAAAGTATCCTTGGTTGTGATAAAATGCTATATAAATACAACTTTGTTATTATAAAATGTACATTTCTTGATGATCACTGGAGCTGTGACCATGAATCCTACCTTGCTGTGCCATCAAGATAAAGCAGAGATACTCAAGAAGTGTTGTTTTTTTCAGGCCATAAACTATTATGAGGCTGCTCTTAAGACTGGTCAGCAGAGCTTCTTGCGCTATGATCTGGCTGAACTTCTCATGAAGCTAAGACAGTATGAACGCTGTGAGAAAGTTCTGCATGAGGCTCTCTCGCACGACCCTGGTGAGACCGTAATGCACATGGTGTGGAAACCTGCTCAACACAAAAAACAATAGCTTTACATGCAAGCAAACTTTTACAGCAAATATTTAACCATCTGAATTTAATTTTCTGTGTTTGTTAGTGAACGAGCTGCCTTTGCTAACAGAGGACTGCCGTTACCTTGTACTGCTGGCCAAGATTCAGAGCAAAGTCAATAAAAATGATGAGGCTTTGCTTTCTTTACATCGTGTGAGTCTGCTGTCATTTACTGATGGGGTATTTGTCTGTGTGATCCAGCTTATTTCAGGAAGCATTGTAATTTGTATTGACTGATGTGTTTGATCAGGCGAGAGATGTGCAGGCGAAGGTACTGAAGCGTGTTCAGTTGGAGCAGCTTGATGCAGTGCCCATGCAGAAGCAGCTCGCCTCTGAGATCTGTGCTGAAATTGCCAAGCACTGCAGCCACCAGCGTGGCTATGAGAGAGCCGTCAAGTTCTACAAAGAAGCGCTTGTGTACTGTGAGAGTGACAGCAAGGTCAGCACGGTTAAATCAGTGTGTGCAGTGTGCTCCTCTCTCTGCAGCTGTGTCTCAGGACCCTTTCAGTTCTCACTGTGGGTGTGATGGGGCTTACTGTAGGATGTTTCATGAAGGATGTTTAAGATAAAGTATTTTGAATGATCTGGTGATTATTATAATTCGAAATGTTTGCTATTGTGTTCTGTTTATTATTTTTTTTTATCATAATATGTGATGAAATTAATGATTTGATATGTAGCGGTATTAAAGTCTCTTTTTTTAAAATTTAGTTTCTTTTTCCTGTCTTTCTGTTAAAACAGGTGATGTTGGAACTTGCTCAGCTGTATCTAACTCTGGATGATGTAGAGGCTTGCCAGCAGCAGTGCGGCATCATCCTGAAGAACGACCCAGTCAATGAGGCAGCAACACTGGTTAGTCTCTCAACAATACCTCCCTGTTTGCTCAATATATTTTGCTCTACAAGCCACAATTCATCTGTGCTCTCTGCTTTGTGTCTGAAGATGATGGCTGATCTGATGTTCAGGAAACAGGACTACGAGCAGGCAGTTTTCCATTTTCAGCAGCTGCTGGAGAGGAAACCAGGTGTGACAGTTTTTATCCCCCATACCAAACAGTCAATCTTTATTGAAGTCCCCATCCAGTATCCCATCAGAATGAGATAGTGATGATAGAAACCTGAGTACAGCGCTATGTGCTGGCTTGCTGTGGCTTTGTTTTAATGTCTTTCCCATGTCTAATCTCCCCTAGACAACTATCCAACACTGTCCCGGCTGATTGACCTGCTGCGCAGAGCTGGCAAACTGGAAGAGATTCCCAGGTTTCTGGATATGGCTGAAAAACACTCACCAAGGCCCAAGTTTGAGCCAGGGTACAACTACTGCAGAGGCCTTTACTTGTGGTAAGGATAAAGAGTAAAATTCAGTGAGTCAGACAAATGTGTTACAACTCATTTTTGAATGTATTTCTTTTCACTCAGATCATTCATTAGAATTTATGGAGTTTTCTACATCTCATATTTTATAATATGACTAAAACTAGTCTGGGACCACACATCATTACTGAATATTTTAGTGCGCTTGCAAGAAAGGCCTAAACCTACTACGTGTTGTAAATGGAGCAAATGCAGTCACTGCTTTGTTCCTCCAACTAGTCATTTAGCATTCTCAAGCATCCCTAGTTTTTCTATGTTTAGAAAACTTTGAAAGTTCTGTATAGAACCCTACAACAGATGTTTTAAAATGATAAAGCTGGAACCATGAGAAACCTCCCTCTAAAGCTGTAATTTTATAGCATTTTATATCACCAGGTCAGTACTTTTAATCAACATATCCATGCAATATTAAGAAATAATGATAAAAATATTTCACCAACAAGCGATTATTGCTTATTTGGGTTTTTTATATATATAATATATGAATCTGATTATACCAGAGAAATTATTGTGATTATACTTACACTGCGTGTCTCAGGTACACTGGTGAACCCAATGAGGGTTTGCGTCACTTCAATAAGGCTCGTAAGGACAATGACTGGGGTCAGAATGCAGTGTACAACATGATTGAGATTTGCTTAAACCCGGATAATGAGACGATGGGAGGTGAGGTGTTTGAGAACCTGGATGGAGACATGGGGTGAGTAAATACAGAGTCACTACACAACTTCACTGTAGAGTATTTCAGTGGGATAAGTGGAAAGTAAAACAATACTACAGGACTTGTATAATACATTCAATATTTAGTATATGGATTATGAACAAACATTAATTAATCATGATAGTGGCAAAGTTAACTTTATGTAGCATGGTATTATTTGTTCCTTTTTTGATACTACTGTTCATTAGTCAAAGCATAATATAAAATAAAGATATAAATATTTTAAAACAATGTTAAGAAAACTTGGTGAAATCAAGGCATTGTGAATGTGTTGAAAAAATGGTTAGTCTAAAAGTTATTCACGGTAGCACCCTTCATGCACGCAAACATAGTCAGTGCATCATGCTCTACTTCAGTTGTTTAATTAAAGGGTTTGGAGCAAGTTAAGTAAACTTTCTTTATGTACTGACTAATAATTTGCCGTATCAGGAACTCCACAGAGAAGCAGGAGTCGGAGCAGCTGGCGGTGCGAACAGCGGAGAAACTGTTAAAAGAGCTGAAGCCTCAGACCTCTCAAGGCCACATACAGCTACGTATCCTTGAGCATTACTGTTACCTGGCTACCAAGCAGAAGGCCAACGTGGAGAAAGCTCTTGGAGTGTTCATTGAGATCGCAAACAATGAGGTCTGCAAAAACCTGATGGACAATATTAATTGTAAACAAGAGTCCATATAAATGTACACACACACTCGTGTCCACATGGGCACACACTTTGTGAGCTCTTAAGCCCAAGGTGTTTTTCACAGTTATGTTTACAAAAGTCACGGTCTACACTTTCACTGATAAGGCACCTGCTGAGAATAGGTCTTTAGAACAGACTAGTAAAGTGTTTGTGTATATTTTAAGTATTTTTGTGTTTTTAGAAACAAGTCACAAGAAACCTTTTATGACAAACTGAAATAATGTACTCTCTTTCTTTCATTCATCCATTCATTCATTCATTCATTCATTTCTCTTTGGTGCTTTATTCTGGTCAGGGTCATGGTGAATCCTATGATGATTACAGCATTGTAATACTGCCTCCTTCCTCACTCTCCTGTACCACAGAAAGACCATGTCCCTGCACTGTTGGCGATGGCCACAGCCTACATGATCCTCAAACAGACTCCTCGAGCCAGGAACCAGCTAAAACGCATTGCCAAGATGAACTGGAACATTGTCGATGCTGATGAGTTTGAGAAGAGCTGGTTGCTTCTGGCAGACATCTACATCCAGTCCGGCAAATATGACATGGCAGGAGAGCTGTTAAAACGCTGCCTGCGCCACAATAAGGTTAGCATTGTGTTTTAAAAAATGTGGTTATGATACCTTGATCTTGATCTTAGCTTAAATCCTTTCTTTGTCAGGTTCTATTGAATCTTTCAGGAAATGGGGAGAAATGGCTATGTCCAGAACTAAAGTGGTATCTTACTCATAATTTGGAGACATGAAGTTAAAAATATTCAGTGTATTTTAGAACCATGAGGTCTCTGAAATCTTATTTCTTTGGCATACCATAAAGAGAACCTTTATTTATGGAGATGAGGTATATTACTCCATCCATCCATCCATCCATCCATCCATCCATCCATCCATCTATCCACCCTTCCTATTGTAACTGTAATATTAAAAGTAATATTGTTACAAATCTCTGATTATTATCTATCCATTTTCATAGTCATGCTGCAAAGCTTATGAATACATGGGTTACATTATGGAGAAGGAGCAATCTTTCAGGGATGCAGCCATGAACTATGAACTGGCCTGGAAATATGGAAATCAGACCAATCCAACTATCGGTATGTTGTTCAGTTGTTTTTCTTGCTAAATTTCCTTGGCCCTTAAAGTTGTTGATATTGATATTTTAGTATTCGTTGCAGGGTACAAACTTGCTTTCAACTATTTGAAAGCAAAGAGACATGTCGATGCCATAGATGTTTGTCACAAAGTGAGTAATTATTTCTTCATGGTTTTTTTTCTGAATTAAAAAAAAGTTACATCAAAAGCTGAATAACTGGGAATCTTGTTCCTTCAGGTCTTGGATGCACATCCAAACTATCCGAGGATAAGAAAGGACATTCTAGACAAAGCAAGAGCTGCTTTGCGATCCTGAAATGGTTTGTGTGTGTGCATGTGTTTATATCCCCTTGTCTGTGTTATTTGTCTGAAAACCAGAAATGTATTAGAATCCTACAACTGTGGTGTTTATAAATTGTGATATATTTTAGTATTGCATATTTTGGAGTGACTGATGTTTTAAGTCATTATTCTCAATGACTCTGTATTAAACTGTCTGTCCAGAAAAATTGTTATATAAAAAACAATAAATCCATAATGTTATGTCTATACATCAAATAATTATCTCTATAAAGCACAAATTGAATCACTAAGCACAAGGCTCATTTAATTTGTAATTATATTTAACCTACAGTGAGTAGGGATTAAATTAGGCTATAGGAAGCTCTCTGAACTTTCAGTCTGCCTATCTTTTCACTGTCAGGGAGACTGAGCCCTTTTGTTTTCTTTCTCAAGACATCCTCTCTCCTCTCCTATTCAAGCGTTAGCTCTTCCATGTGGAAAAAAACACCCTTTGTTGTATTTGAGAACACCCTGTGCAGGGATTTCAGAGTTAAGCATGAGTAATGTTGGTTCTGGTGTTATTCCAGAAAATAAACTAAAGGGGGGGAAAAACCAAATAAATAAAACAACAAGGCAGATGATGAGGAATCATCATATTACACTTTAATCCTTGCAGTAGCTGCAGCTCCACTTTGCTTGCTCAGTGAGGTGCCAATAAGGAAGGACAGAGGGGGAAGTCTCGTGGAGCTGAAGCTGGTGCCCCTTCTTGGCATGTCCGTGTATAGAGCTGAACAGCCACAGACACACCGCTGTTTCTGTCTCGCATGGCCATCGCTTCTGCTGTGTTTCCTTTACACGCTATCAGCTCCGTGCGCGTGCGGAGACAACATGGATTAACCAACTTTTTTTTTTTTTTTTTTTTTTTTCCACGAATGCGATGGTCATTTTTTCCCTTCCTAAACGACAAAATAAAATATAGGCATCACATATAAGAATAGGGCATTACTTCTTGTCATCTCTATGTTGTCTCTGTCAGACATCGGGGTTATCAATGATTTTGGTAATCTCTAAAAGAATCCGGATGAACCTCCGTGAGCCCGCCGGCGATCAAACACGAGAAGTTAAACACGCACGTGGGGTAAGTTTGAGCAGGTATATATATATATATATATTTTGCGTTGTTAAATGTTGTTATGCAACAAATACCGACGTGCATTTGGTTGGATTGTAACTTTATTAGAAGTTTGCGCTGGTTCTCTCTCTCGCTCTCTCTCTCTCTGTGTGCTTCTATTTTGATGCGGTTCGCGCGCGTTCCTCCGCTCACGGTATCCCAGCAACCGTGTAAGCGCGAGGGGCTCGCGAGAAGCCGGTTAACTTATCAGGATCCTCAAACTACGTCCCAAAGTGTAATTAATAACACTAAACAACATTAATACAGTACAATACAAACGATAGCATCCGGTTTATGGACCTAGCCTGGCTCACCTTAAAACCAGACATTTCTGGAGCCGGTTTGGGAGAATTTAAACAGGTTACACTAGTTTCAGACATGTAGGTCGCCTAAACAGCTATTAACATACATTTACAACACATTTAAAACCAGTCTATATGACAACTTCATATGGGGGGACCCCCAAAACAAAATAGAAACCATCACAGAAATTCTAATGGTTTCCAAATACCATTACAAAGCATCAACTGTTAACCATTAAAATCATTACCAAATCATTTCCATTACGTAGTTAGACGTATTAAGGACGTAGGTCTTAATGGTCTCCACTAGACATAACATGCCACCAATAGAAGGCAACAAATTACCAGTAGAGACCCAAAGGGACCATTACAGTTTCTATTAAAACCATTACAAAACATGCCCTAATAGACTATGGTACATCAAAACCTGACGCAAAATCGTTATGTTTGATGCAGCACTGGGTTTTTAAAGTAAATTTGTTAGTTAAGTGTTCACATTTTCAGAAATAAAGGCACCGAATTGCACTTTTCCTTATCTCTTGGGTGGCACCATCGTGGGGACATCCTTTGTACCTTTATGTAGCCCTGGCGTGGAGTGGTTGTATAGGTGGCCTCTGCGCATGCGTGGTGCATGCTCGCCTCCGAACTTACCTGACAAGCACACCTGGATACAGCATACGGAAGTCGAGATTCCTGAGAGAGACATGCTGTCTTTCGTTACGTGGCTGTTCCCTCAGGGTTTGAGACGGTTGGAATCCTGTTTGGACTAAAACCTGACCTTTTAAAACTATTCCGGATGAATCTCCGTGAGAACACCGCTGGTCAAACACGAATAGACAAATACAAACCAGGCTTTCGCATGTGGAGTCATTTTTAATTTTTTTTTTTTTTTTTTTTTTTTTTAATCTTCGTTATTTGGTATTGTGTAACAAACACTGAAGCGATTTTGGTTGGATTGTAACTTTATTAGAAGTTTCCCGTGTTGGAATTCTGCTTGAAATAAAACCTCACCTGTCTCGATGAGACTTGGATTATATGTTTTTACTGGCATGCCGTATGTTATGGCAGTAGTCTGGGTAAGACGATGATTTTCAATGAAATCCACCCTTGAATGTATCTTTTGTGTGGGCTATATAGGTGACATTTTGACACTACTAAGTCATGCAGCATTGACCTAGTAATATGTTTGCTTTCATCACTTCACGTCATTCTACACCTTGTTTAAAGTCTTAAATTATTTTGTAAAGCATGACATATTGCAAAGTGAAGGGGGACTGCTGAGCTCCAGTCCCTCACAATTCATATTACTCCATATAACTTCACTTAGATAGATAGAGATTCCCCCCCCCCCCCCCCCCCCCCCGAGGTCCTTATTGTTACCATGTTTCAGTTTGGTAGGAGTGAAACCTCTGCAGTAATTTCCTGGAGAATGTATAAAAAGACATAAAAACACGTTTCTCTCATTGAGAATAATTTCCCAGTCATCCTTAAAAAAAAAAAATCTTAAATGTCAATGAAAATGTTTATTTTGGATCCCTTAGACACTGAAACTGAGTAAAATACCTCAGAGTTTTTCCTTTCCCAGTCCTATACTCATAAGTATATAAACTGGGCTTTCTTTAAAATGGAATTGTTTTATAACCAGTGTTGGGTAAATTACTCAGAATAAAAGTAATCCACTACAGATGACTAATTACTACTTTAAAATTGTAATTTGATTGCATTACTGATTATTGCATGTAAAAAGTAATCAGATTATTAATTACTTTCAAGTTACTTTAAATATCTATCAAACCTACAAAAATAAACTACAACGTGAAACTGATAGTTCTGTCAGTCATTTTTGCATGCGTCAATGCATGACATGATCAGAAATAGTTGGATTTATCATAAAACTTGCCTCGGGTGTTGTCACTGACCAGCCCGATAAAATATAAAACTTTTCTAAATAGGCTAGTTTGATGTCACTAAACTAGGGGAGGCACAACTAAGCTATCACTGTATGGGTTTAGCTGCTACAGTGCCATGCAAAATTGTACAGTGCCAAATAAATTTGTAACGCAAGTAATGTAATTTTATTGACATCAGTAACTGTAATCAAATTACATCAATTTAAAATGTAATGCGTTACATTACTGCATTATCAGAAAAAGTAATTAGAATACTTTGTAACGCGTTATACCCAGCTCTGTTTATAACCATAACTAAATATTACCCATAAGATTGTGCATACAGGTAATGTTTGTCACTGATTTTTTTCTTCTTTCACAGGTTTAGGAGTTAGTTATGTTACTCACATCCTGTGTCAGGTGAATCATTGTCTGCAACACTCTAGAAGTACACACACACCACTATTCATTCCCACCACAGAAGTATGACTTTGATCCGCAGACTGCTACGCAGGCGTTTGCACCCATGGAAGATTGCCATTGTGGCTCTAGTGTTTGTCACATTTTTGTTCCTGATGCAAAGAGAGGTGGTCAGTCAGGACCCACAGGAGGAGCCCTGGCTAAAAGGGATTGTAGAGAAACGGGACACCATGCTGGGCATGGTAATGGGAGCCATGAATAACTTTAGGGACGCCATGCCAAAGATGCAGATCCGAGCCCCAGTGAGACAGCAGGAGAGCAAGGTCAGCCAGCCCTGTCTGTCTGGTTACTACACAGCTGCAGAGCTGAGGCCTGTGCTGGAAAGACCCCCACAGAATCCCAGTGCCCCAGGCGCCTCAGGGAAACCCTTCCATACAGAGAACCTCGGACCAGCTGAGCAGAAGGAGAAGGAGAAAGGCGAGGAGAAACACTGCTTTAACCTGTACGCTAGTGATCGTATCTCACTCAGTCGAGACCTCGGCCCTGATACAAGGCCGCCAGAGTACGTAGGCACTTTGTATTTTGTTATCTAACAACACTTAGCTAAGCAACGGTATTTGTCTGGTTTTAGCAAAGACTAGACTGGCCAATAATGTGAATCTGACTATAAGAAATTGACACCAAATGTAGAATATAATATAATAAAATCTAATATAATCCAAACTCAACTCTAATATTGTGCTAGACTATGTATTGGTCTATTGGTAAATATAGTGCCATCTAGTGCTTTAGTTAAGTATTATATGGTCCTCTTTAGACACAAATGACCAAATTCCAGAAAACATAATGAATGAAAGAACCATCATTAAATAGAAATGATAACATGCATATTTCAATTTCTAGCACGCACTGAGGCTAAAACCCAAACACACTATTTATATTTGGCTGTTGCTCTGAAAAACCACAGAATTTTTCCTGAGACATTGCTTCAGCATGTCTGCCTAGTTGAGGAGACTGATTGAACAGAAAAAGAGGAAAGAAGGAATATGTTGAGCTATGTCTGGCTAATTACACAAGTCTGTTCTTGTTCTTATTAGTTTGACTAGGCATTTTAGCCTGTACCAAGCCCCATTTTATTGTTCTTTTCTGTTGTTAAGGGTGTCTGTCTTTCAGAGAGCCACAGATATTTTATGGATGTATTCACCTTATGGTTGTACACCCTGCTTTATGGCAGTGGGGAATGGCATGCATCTGTCTTGCTCCATCTCTCCAAGCATTATTCCAACTATTTCTCTCTATTTTTCCCTCGCTTTCCTTCAGATGCATAGAGCAGACATTTAGGCGCTGCCCACCCTTGCCGACCACGAGCGTGATCATCGTGTTCCATAACGAGGGGTGGAGCACATTGCTACGGACTGTCTACAGTGTGCTCCACACCTCTCCTGTCCTTCTTCTTAAAGAGATCATCCTTGTTGATGACGCCAGCACAGACGGTAACAAGTTCACAGGACCACCCATGTGTTTAACTGAACTAAAGTCAGTCAGGTGGCCAACTTTATAGCTCTCTAGGCAAACTGCTATGGTAGGACAGGATGGCCTGGGTTTATTTTTGTACCATAATGGGCTGTAGAGCAGAAAGCATATCTGCCCGTGATAGCGGTTTTCAGTATCTGTTGAGGGTTTTTGGGGGAGGCTGTAATACTTGTGGGAGTCATGACACAGTGTAGTTTATAAGTTTATATACTTCCTCTATGGAACCCTAAAACAGAGAGTATCTTTGATGATGTGGTCATTCTACTAACAAGTGAAGTGGCATATGGCAAGTACAATGCCCTCCACTAATATTGGCACTCTTGGTAAATATGAGCAAAGAAGGCTGTGGAAACTTGTTTAACCTTTTGATCTTTCGTTAAAAAAATTCACAAAAATACTCTTCTCTCATGGATATCAAACAATTGCAAACACAGCACAGGTTTATTAAAAAATATTTGTTAAATATAGGTGTGCAACAATTATTGCCACCCTTTTAGTCGGTACTTTGAGGCAGTCAGGTTTTCATTTAATATCTGTTGATATTTAATAGAGTCCATGATGCCGTGTATCCTAACAAGATATCCAGGTCCTCTGGCAGAAAAACAGCCCCAAAACATTAAAGAGCCACCACCATATTTAACCGTGGGCATGAGGGACTTTTCCATATGGCTACCTCTCCGTGTGCGTCAAAACCACCTCTGGTGCGCCAAAACCACCTCTGGTGTTTATTGCCAAAAAGCTCTATTTTGGTTTCATCTGACCATAGAACCCGATCCAATTTGAAGTTCCAGTAGTGTCTGGCAAACTGAAAACGCTTGAGTTTGTTTTTGGACGAGAGTAGAGGCTTTTTTCTTGAAACCCTTCTAAACAACTTGTGGTGATGTAGGTAACTTCGGATTGTAGTTTTGGAGACTTTCTGTCCCCAAGACGCAACTAACTTCTGCAATTCTCCAGCTGTGATCCTTGGAAATTTTTGCCCACTTGAACCATCCTCTTCACATTGTGTTGAGACAATATAGACACATGTCCAATTCCAGGTTGATTCATAACATTTGCAGATGATTTGGACTTCTTATTTGTTGCCCTGATGGTGGAAATGGGTATTTTCAGTGCTTATGCTATTTTCTTATAGTCACTTCCCATTTTGTGAAGCTCAACAACCTTTTGCCGCACATCACACCTATATTCCTTGGTCTTACCCATTGTTATGAATGACTAAGGGAATTTGGCCTATGTGTTTCCTCATATTTATATCCCTGTGAAACAGGAAGTCATGGTTGAACAATTTCCTGTTCCTAGTCACCCAGGTGTACTAAACAAAATGTAAAATATCAATGGGAATATACTTGAAGTATATTTTTCTCATATGAATTCATAGGGGTGACAATAATTGTTGCACACTTATATTTAACAAAGATTTATTTTTTGCTAAACCTGTGTTGTTATCAATTGTTTGATATCCATGAGAGCAGAGCATGTCTGTAATTTTTTGAAAGAAAAGATTAAAAGGGATAGAACAGAAAAGATGCTTCTGTACCAAATTCACAATCAGTGTGAAGAGAAGAGAGTCATTTCTACTGGCTGTCATGCATGTCAATTTTCTTTGAATTATTAGTAGGTTATTTTTCTGCATACTTTCCTCATTCTATTTCTCTGGTACAGGTTAATTTTTGTCAAAATTATTTTGTCCTAGGACCCTACAGGCCTAGGGTAATTGAGGCCATTCTGGTGTAAGCTTCTATTTATGGTCGTCGCTGACATATAAATCCCTACGTAGTGCATAGTGTTCTTATTATGTTGAGCAGTTTTTCTTTATGATTATTTTCTTCATGCATCCACTGCTGAAGTCTTCATAAATGTTCTATAAGGTTTCTCTGATGTTTTTCCCTTTGACCTTAAATTCAGTGTTTTATTTAAACTGCACTTTGCTGTGCTTCAAAGGCAAATCAGCAAAGATGGCCATTATATGATTATTTATGGACTTTACTACAGCTTTTCACATGGCATTGCTTAGATTCTGTTTCCTTAAAAATGAAAATTGTGTATGTATGCACAAGTGCACACCTCGACTGTGTTCTCTGTGTTTTGGTTTTCTACCATACAGAACAGCTGAAGGAAGAGCTGGATGAGTATCTGAAGCAACTGCACATTGTGCGTGTGGTGCGACAACCGGAAAGGAAAGGCCTCATCACTGCACGACTGCTAGGAGCCTCGGTAGCCACCGGAGACACCCTCACTTTCCTCGATGCTCATTGTAAGTAAAAAAATACTGAGTCATCATGAGTTTGGGGCTTTTGTACTCATACATGCCCAAACTGTACCTTGCAGTGCAGTCACCTCAGAGCTTTTTCTCTAGCAAAACAAGCATGATGGCAGTAATGATGGCCCTCACTGGAAAGTGTGTGCCTTTGTGTCATGCTGGTTAAGCTCATAAAAATTGTTATTAGTCAGTGTGGTTTCACACACTGTTTACATAGAGATATTCCAGCGCACCCAAGCCTCACAAGCATGCAGCTCTACACTGTTGTTATTGGCATGTCAGTTTGGTCCGTACCCACACTTCTCCCCCGCTTAGTGCTTGAAGATTGAATATCCTTGAAACACTCAGTTCCGACTTCTGCCACAGGGGTAAAGGACTAATCTCTTAAATGCTCTTCTTGTGCAGGTGAATGTTTTCATGGCTGGCTGGAGCCTTTACTGGCCCGGATAGCAGAGAACTACACGGCAGTGGTGAGTCCAGACATCACCACTATTGACCTAAACACGTTTGAGTTCATGAAGCCTTCTCCATATGGGCAGAACCACAATCGGGGCAACTTTGACTGGGCCCTGTCCTTTGGCTGGGAGAGTTTGCCTGATCATGAAAAAAAGCGACGCAAAGATGAGACCTACCCCATCAAGTAAGACACAGAACATGGATTAAACAGATAAGGCATTGTAAAGAAACCAGGACTCTAGGATTACTTTGCAGAGAATTACCCTTCTGTTTGCTTAGATTTACATACTGATCTAAGCAGAGTTTACTTATGTAAATTAATGGTTTTTTTCCTGTACTGTACAGAACACCAGCATTCGCTGGAGGACTGTTCTCTATCTCTAAAGATTATTTCTATCACATTGGGAGCTATGACGAGGAGATGGAGATCTGGGGAGGAGAGAATATTGAAATGTCCTTCAGGGTAAGAAATGGGAGGCAGGGGTGGTTGGGGGGGGGGGTGTTTAAGAATTTACTCTTTGTGACTATAAATTCACCCTGGGTATGAATAAATATGTGAATGTATGTGTGCATGCTGCCTTGTGATGGACTGGCATCCCATTTAGGGTGTGTTCTTGCCTCATGCCCAGTCTTCCCATCTGTCATCTGTTTTCTACAAAAAGGAATCAGTTTTTAAATTAATTTAAACTGGTATATTTTATATATCCTGTGCAAAAAGAAGAATGAAGACATAGATATAGTGACTCATGGCCTTCTGTCCTCATTAAGTAATGACTCAAAGGATAACAATTCAAAGTTCTGGACAAGCTTGCCAGGTCACAGCAAAATTTGCAGCCAAACTACCTTTAAAAAAAAAACGCACAACAAGACCTGAAACTATCCCAAAAAGTTCAGGCAATGGAAAAGGGAGCTACGCTTTTTTCATGTTTTTCTCAGGCTTTGGGTTGGAATCAAGTTCACCTTGGTACACACACATTTCTGGTTTGCAGACGGCTTATCTGCAATGTGTTGACCATTAACCACTGCATAATCCTTAAAAAATTACACTTCCCCTTTGTTTACCATACCCATTGTATATTTATTTATTTAAAGTTTAGATTTTTATTATTTGCTTTAAAACAATATCTTGGCAACTGCAGACTATTTTCTAAATTAGCCAAAAATGCACACATGGACTTGCTTTTTCTACCATAACCTTGTTCCAAAGCTATCCCAATTTGGCATAAAAAACCGTGACCCTGGCAACCGTGGTTCTGGATCATTTTTAGGATTTGAGAGAAATTCTTTCAAAATACTGTCAGTTCATAGACTAAAATGTAAAGCTATTCATTAGCTTTTCTGAATGTCCACAAAACTGATTTTTTTAAAACCTAGTTGTATAGAAAGTAGTAGTATATGAAATAATCTGCATATGTTCTCTCCTTGTTACCATAAATACAGGTATGGCAGTGTGGGGGTCAGTTGGAGATCATCCCCTGCTCCATTGTGGGCCATGTGTTCCGCACCAAAAGCCCTCACACCTTCCCCAAGGGCACTCAAGTGATTGCCCGTAATCAGGTGAGGCTGGCTGAGGTCTGGATGGATGACTATAAGGAGATCTTCTACCGCAGGAACCAGCAGGCGGCGCAGATGTCTAAAGAGGTAATGCAAGGTTTTTATGCTGTTAGTTTAGATTCAAGTTGTTTGGCACAGTGGTACAGGGTTATCATCCACTTCCAGAAACAGTGTCTCTTCTTTTTTCATTTCTTCATAGTCTCTGACTGAGATTTCATTAATGTCCAGGTTGACAGATGGATGAATGCGCTTTGTGACAAGGGGATACCACTGTTGATGGCTTTAACATGCTACAGACATAAGTTGTACTTCCTGGCAACAGACCATTAATACACTTGATTATACAGTATACATATACTTATACTAAATACTTATGTATAGAAATTACATAGCTTCTTTGGCTGAGACTGTCAAGAACTGGTTTTTGTAACCTGACACTTAACTCTTGCTGGCCAAGTTAAGCATGTATGGATTTAGTATTTTCCAGACACAGATTAAGACAAATCCAAAACTGAAAATGACTTTCAATGAAGCACTATGAGCATAATTCAATTAAATAAAATCTAGGATTAATCATGTGCCTAGAAGTTGGTCATAATGTCTGTGCTGGATAAAGTGAACAGAGGAGGAACAAAGAAAGTCATTCTTAGACTTCCATACTCTTGGTATTCTTTGTTTTTCTGTGGGTCGAGTTTCTCATGTTCACATTATACCAAGTTTTGATCTGAAAGTGTGTAAAGGCTGCACTTGTCTTAATGGAGATCTTCCACACAAAGATCATGCACTGATCTGTGCCTAGACTCTCTATGAACAGATGTAGGGTCTCCTATAATGGACATTGGATCATACTTAACCCCATACTGTTGTGGTTTCACAGCAAGGCCACTTTGGAATGATGAATATACTCTACATATCCAAGAATGTTCCACTGAGAGTTTATTCAATTTTTAGGTAGTCATGACTTAGATGGGCACGGCATAAAGACAGTACTAGATGTACTCTGGATATTCATCATTTTCTGTGTCTAGATGGTTGTGCTGTCATATTATTAAGATTTGTGGCCACATATTTTGCTGTGGGAAAAAAAAATTCCTTGGTCATTTTGCAGTGTTGAGTTGATTGTAAAGGCATCTTGCCAGACTCTCAACTTGAATCCAAGACTTGCTGCTCTTTCATGGCCCAAACCACTGAAAACCATCACCAGACTTTCAACATGTAGCCAAGACCTGCTGCTAGTTTAAACCCTAGGGGAAAATACTGCCTATAACCAGTTCCTATATAGCCTTGGGGCAACAGAATGGATGATGTTCTCCTGATTCATAAGCTGCTTCAGAAATTAATCCCTCACTTTACCTTTATTAACTTTTATTAATGGCAATCTGGTTCTGTTTCCACAGAGAACATTTGGAGACGTCTCCAAACGCTTGGAGCTCCGTGAGAGGCTACAGTGTAAGAGCTTCTACTGGTATTTAAAAAATGTGTACCCAGAGGTCTTCATGCCTGATCTCAACCCACTGCAGTTTGGCGCAGTAAGTGCGTGCGCGTGCATGCGTGTGTGTGTATGTGTACACAGCGGCGTGTTTCATTTTCACTCATTATTTCCATTTATTGCCTTCTTCTGCCCATTTTTTCTCTCATCTCTCCCCCTTCATTTGGCTCTCTTGATTCTTCCTTCAGTCTTTCTCTCTCTTTGTCTTTCTCCTCGTTCCAATACTCCAGACCACAGAATGTTGTGTCTGGCCACTGTGGTTTCCCGCAATGCATCTCTCCCTGCAGAGGGTCTTGGAGAAAGCTCAGTTCCATGTTTTAACAGCTTGGATCTTACTGCCCTGATGGCCCTCTCCTTCTCCAATTTATTTTTTCATCCAACTCTTGCCTCTATCTACCCCATCTCTCTGTCTTTTAATTTCTGACTGTGTGCACACTCTATCCCCAGATAAAGAACACAGGGAAGGACACATGTCTGGATGCAGGAGAGAACAACGAGGGAGACAAGGCGCTCATCATGTACCCATGCCATGGCATGGGAGGCAACCAGGTAACTATTACCATCTAATAGTTCTTTCTAATATTTATCTTCCTCCTTCCCTCCCTCTTGTAAGAAGAAGTAAAGTGTATTTTAAGTTGTCGTTATTATATTATTATTATTATTATTATTATTATTATTATTATTATTATTATTATTATTATTATTATTATTTTAAAGTATTTAAATTGGTGAATGGAATCTGAGGATTTAATATGAATTACTTCATCCCTATTTTATAGCACACACATTGTATGCATTATATGAAATACACAAACTTTTCAACTAGGATTTGTGTTAAATAATGTTGCGTTCCTCTTCCTCTCAAAACATACATGTATAGTACTTTGAGTATTCAACGCACCATGAAATACGACACAACATTCAGAAGGAGCTTTGCCTGCATGCAACTGATGGTCTGGTGAAACTCCAGGATTGTCAGTATAAAGGCCACAACTCCTTCACTGGACCTGAACAGAAATGGGAGCTGCAGGAGGTAATGAAACTTTAAGAGCTGCCACATTTTTACACTGTTTACTAATCCATCTCCCCTGTGGCTAGTCATGCGGTTTGATCTGTACTTAAGCAGCACTCTAATGAGTTCTGAATGGCCTAAAGCACTGTAGCATTGTATAGTTCTCTGTACAGCCTTTCTTAGTCTGATAAAGCGTAATAATCTGTTACATTTAATAACGTGTTAGGGCATGGTTGTCTGAGGTAGCAGAAGAATGAACGAGAGACATATCCCTTGCTTAACAGCGTGCTCAAGTCAAACACATGAACCTGTGTTCTTTGTGCATCTTTTCTCTGTTTTTAGAAATGGAGAGAAGCTGTATTTTTCTTGTATTTCTTGCTATAAATTTCTTAGTGTTTGCTTTCATTGGATAGTAGTGATATGTTGCCAATCGCCTCTCTGTGTGCTCCTCTTTGGCTCTGTAGAATCAGCTGTTTTATAACCACAGGCGGAAGCAGTGCCTGAGCGCTCGCTATGAAAACCCCTCCATGGTCCCCTGCAACCCAGCGGACAGATTCCAGCTTTGGTCTTTCATCTGAGAGAACAAGCCAGTTAAAATACACACTATTGTTACCGAACTTCTGAACAAGAAAATTTTAATTTATTTTTATATGTGAAATAACTGCTGCTGGAAAGATTTGAATATCATTAAGTGGTATGCATGTATAGAAAGTACTTGCACAATAAAGTAAAAAAAAAAAAAAAGCAACGAGGCACCTTCAGGAAGTATGCTGAAGTTGTACAGTAAAGCACCAAGTGAAGACTTCTGAACGATTAATGTTTCTCAAACATTTTTTCTCTCTTTATTGAAAGGGCTGTTACCACTGTCTCACAGTAAGAATCTAACAAAAACAGAGGCCTTCACAATTTTTTAGGGTGCTAATCTGAAGTTGGTCTAAACTGCACATTTTAATGCACCAAAGAATATTTGTAAGCCCAGTTTCATTAAGTGCAATTCCCCCCGTATGCACTATAAATTACCCCTACTCCAAATGTGTTGATCGTGAATGGGCTTGATAAATGAGATCCTGAATTAATAGGATGATCTAGGTCACTGCCATGCACTGACTAATTCCTTTCCTTCACTGACAGCCTTTTTTCAAACACAGAACTGACTGACAGACAATTTTGGTGACACGCATGGTCTGTATTTATTGAAAGTGTCTGTCATTGGTTCGAAGTCCCCCACATGCTGTATTTTCTAACAGACTACCAAATCCATGGGTAGTGAACAAAACCAGTGCTTGTAATTTTCAATTATTTGTCAATTGTTTACGCACCGAAACTACTAAGTGGACTTTGGCCTCTTGAGTCAGCAGTCCATGCAACAGTTACGATTTTTCCCATTTTACTCTCTGGGTCAGGGTTTGAGTTAGTGAATGTTTTTGTTCACACATGACACCTTGTTTAAATAATACTTTGTAAAGTATTATTGTGGACAGAGAAATGGTGGTAAAACGTACTGTAAATTAACAACACAAGAAAATGTCAATGAACAAAGGCAATGTATGTTTTTAAAATAAACATTCCAAAAACTTTTTATGATCTTCAACAGGCTGGCTGTTTTTTGTTTTGTTTTCTTTTTTTTTGTTTAAACATAGACATATTAACAAACGAATACTAAAATGACAAAAATTCAATGCAGTAGAAGCTATATATTAATATGTGAATGTTATATAATAGAAGAATGTAATAGTAATAGTATATGGGCTATTCTTGCTTTGTTCAAGAGGTTTATCACTGAAAGAATCAATATAGTTATCAGAAATCTTAGCGAAAAACAAGATCCACATGCAAGTGAATTTGAACAAACTGGAAGTGCTAGTGAATGAGATAGTGAATAAGTATGAACAAAGTTTTGCAACTTAACAAACTTGAAATTCTTGTCTGACATATGTCTACTCTTGACTGACTTTAAGCTCTTGATAAAGCTTTATACTCTATAACTGACATCATTTGAACCCTGCTTACAGTATATTTGGCAGAATGCGTAACATTTATGATTATTCAGTTGTTTTCACACTCATTGTCTGGGGAGTTCCACATATTTCTGGGCCCCATGGAAATGCAGGATGTGCCCCTTCCAATCTGCTGAAAATGCAGATGTTTTAGTTCAGGTCCCTCTGCCTAGGGCTCAGAGTCAGTTTAATCAGTACCCCTGCAGTGATAGTTTTGCTCTTGGAAATATTTTTTCATACATTTCCTACTATTAGAAGTAGATAAATCTCAGAATAATACTGCCCCCAAGAAAGATTTTTGGTCAAATCAAAAGCCTGATTTTTAAAAGGTCAACTAACCATTAAACATTGGACTATATACATAGGGTAAGACAACGTAAGGGAGTCAAGCCACTCACCATGTTCCCAGCTCCACTCTTTTTTGAGATCTTTTGTGCACAACCCTCATTGTTTTGCTATACACGGTGGCTATGTTTGAAATGGCATATAATGCACACTGATCCCCAAACAAAAGCAGTAATGTAAAATGCAGGGTGTGAAGAATGTATAAATATCCAGTATGTCAATGATTCCTGAATGATGTACTAATCTGACCCAGAACTGTCTTTATGATATAGTGCGTTCCTCAATACAATGTGATCACTTTATTTTTCAAAATGAAAACTGATTAAAGAGTAGGCCACATTTAATATCAGTTATGTTTTTAGCCTCACACTGGCAACCACAGCTGGATAAGACAGAAGAAAAAAAGTTATATACCAATGATTCACTATTCCAAAATTAAAGATAAATCAGTTTATGACCATCTTAAAACATTTCCCCACCACATCATTTTTGGCATTAATAAATAAAGGTCACATACTAACTAATGCCATGTGCAATTCTACAGTCCAGTGAGAATGTATGATATGCATTCAATGAGGAAACAGAAATATAATTATCAAAATGACGCTGCCAGGTATGTGTATGCGTGTACTGTGCAATGCATCTCTTTTCATTAAGAAATTTGCAAAATAAGCTAGCATTATAGTTTAAAAACTCTACATGTGAGAATTAAGAATTCAATTAATCAGATATTGCTCCTCAAAACAAAACAAAAACCTGCTGGGTGGCTGCTTTCAAGCTGATAAACTTGCCACAAACCTCCTTATTCCGTGTTCACTGCATTCAATGCAGTATTGGCATTGTAACCGTTTGTGCTAGCTAAAGCTAGGCACAATTCGCCTTGTCTAGCCTACTGTTTGAGAATCTAGAGAACTACTATGAAATAAAGCACATGTTACAAGCATGTTTTTTTCTTTCTGAATAGACTGACATGGGGCAGACTGAGATCGGGGCATTGGGAAGTGTATATAAAATGACTGACAGGAGGCCCACGCAAGCACAGACAAACACTTTGCCCCTTGACATAGATCTTCAAATAGGGTTTCTTACCCACATAATACACTTGTGCTGATGTCATTATTTAAACAATATTTTTTTTAATCAAAATTTTTCACAGTGTTTTTTGCTCATATTTACCAAGGGTACCAATATTCGTGGAGGACACTGTATCTGTGAGTGGCAAAAGTATGTGAACCTTTGCTTCAGTATCTGGTGTGACCCTCTTGTGCAGCAATAACTGCAACTAAACGTTTCCAGTAACTGTTGGTCAGTTCTGCACATCGGCTTGGAGGAATTTTTGCCCATTCCTCAGTACAGAACAGCTTCAACTCTGGGATGTTTGTAGGGTTCCTCACATGAACTGCTTGCTTCAGGTCCTTCCACAACATCTCTATTGGATTAAGGTCAGGACTTTGACTTGACCATTCCAAAACATTAACTTTATTCTTCTTTAACCATTTTTGGGGAACGATTTGTGTGTTTAGGGTCATTGTCTTGCTGCATGACCCACTTTCTCTTGAGATTCAGTTCGTGAACAGACATCCAGACGTTATCCTTTAGAAATCGCTGATATAATTCAGAATTCATTGTTCCATCAATGATGGCAAGTCGTCCTGTCCCAGATGCAGAAAAACAGGCCCAAACCATGATACTACCACCATCATATTTCACAGATGGGATAGGGTTCTCCAAACATAACACTTCTCATTAAAAAAAAAAAAACTTTAAAAAAATTCTATTTAGGTCTCATTTATCCACAACTTTTTTTTTCAATAGCCTTCTGGCTTGCCCATGTGAGCTATGCAAACTGCAGAGAGGCAGCAATGTTCTTTTTGGAGAGCAGTGGCTTTCTCCTTGCAACCCTGCCATGCACACCATTGTTGTTCAGTGATCTCCTGATGGTGGACTCATGAACATTAACATTAGCCAATGTGAGAGGCCTTTAGTTGCTTAGAAATAACCCTGGTTTCCTTTATGACGCAGACTATTACACATCTTGCTTTTGGAGTGATCTTTGTTGGTCAGCCACTCCTGGGGAGGGTAACAGTGGTCTTGAATTTCCTCCATTTGTACACAGTCTGTCTGACTGTGGATTGGTGGACTCCAAACTCTTTAGAGATGGTTTTGTAACCTTTTCCAGTCTGATGAGCATCATAAACTCTTTTTCTGAGGTCCTCAGAAATCTCCTTTGTTCGTGCCGTGAAACACTTCCACAAACATATTGTGAAGATCATACTTTGATATATCCCTGTTCTTGAAATAAAACAGAGCGCTCACTCACACCTGATCATCATCCCATTGATTGAAAACACCTGACTCTAATTTCACCTTCAAATTAAACTGCTAATCCTAGAGGTTCATTATACTTTTGCCACTCACAGATATGTAATATCAGATCATTTTCCTCAATAAATAAGTCATCAAGTATAATATTTTTGTCTCCTTTGTTTCATTGGGTTCTCTTTGTCCTCTTTAAGGACTTGTGTAAAAATATGATGATGTTTTGGGTCAATTTTATTCAGATATATAGAAAAATGAAAAGGTTTTATATACTTTCAAACACCAGTGTATATATTTAAATTTACTACAGGCATCTTTCACAGTATACCTCTGGTTATCCAAGTAGACATCAAGAAAATCCGACCCTACCTCACCGAACAGGCTACACAGATACTAGTCCAGGCTCTTGTTATCTCTAAACTGGACTACTGCAACTCACTGCTTTCAGGCCTCCCAGCCAGCTCCATCAAACCCCTTCAGATGATTCAGAATGCTGCAGTGCGCCTCGTCTTCAACCAGCCCAAGAGAACCCATGTCACACCCCTCTTCATCTCCCTCCACTGGCTTCCTGTAGCTGCCCCCATCAAATTCAAGGCCTTGATGCTCACCTACAAGACCTTGTCAGGAACAGCAGCCTCCTACCTCAACTATGTCCTGAAGGCCTACGTTCCCTCTCGCAATCTGCGATCGATTAGCGACCGACGTTTAGTAGTTCCCACTCAGCGTGGCTCAAGGTCCCTTTCCAGAACCTTCACACTAACTGTTCCTCAGTGGTGGAATGAACTTCCAATCTCAATCCAGACCGCAGAATCTCTCACCATCTTCAAAAAACAGCTAAAGACCCACCTCTTCCGTGAACACCAAACCAACTCGATTAAAAAAATAATAATAATAAAAAAAATTGCACTTGCACTTTGCTTCTTCTGGAACTCAATGGATCTTGTATGGTAGCACTACTTGTATTGTTCTCTGCTTGATATATCGCTTTGCTGGTATTTTTATCATTTGTAAGTCTCAATGGATAAAAGCATCTGCTAAGTGAATAAATGTAAATGTAATGTAAATGTATCCTACCAGCTTTTTTTTTTTAAAGCCCACAGACCTTGTTGATAACATGTGTTTGCTTTACCTTTCTGAAATTTGTGCAGCAGTGCTGCATTGTTAAATACTGCATTTGTATATAACTATGAATATAACTACATTTAAATACACTAAGTTATACAATAAATTAAGTAAATTAAATCCCCTTTTTGGTCTTTCAAATAGACCATAAAGAAGAACACATCCAACTGCTGATCATACTGTTCAGGCTTTTCACAGGCAGAAGGCCTACATTGTAAGTTGTGTTTTTGAGCAGTAGAGGGTGCAGTCTGAATTCCTATTTGAATTTCAGTTTGTGGCAGGTCTGGCAGTGGTGCAAGACATTCAAAACTGCAATTTCTGAGATTTCTGAGTTCATATCTGTAGGCAAATTAAACTACATTTACATTATGGCATGATGAGACTGGTATAAATTCTGTCTGATGTATCTCAGTGAATTCCAGGTTTATTTATTCATGTATTCATTTTTCTTAGATCAAATTAATAGACTAAGGAATTTTACATATACTATAGGGTTCATAATGAAATAGGAAACATTGCCCTGGGCTAATCAGTGAGCAATTCATAAATCTATATAGACTATTTATTCTTCAGGAATGAAAAATAGTATAACGCAAACTTACTGTATCTAAAAAAAGCTGTGAAATCACACCATGATTTAAGTTTCTTATTCTAAATAATTTTTATTCTGAAGGTTGATTTTATGTATCCATAAATTTCCATCTTGTCACTACCTTGTAGCTACACTTATTAGTTCTTGTATCAGGTGCACTTTGTAGGTATACAATTACTGAGTATAATCTGATTGTTGCTATGTCAGCTCTTTCTATTCTGTTCATTAGTGGAAAGGTCCATTCCATAGGACTAATGTTGATCACATATAACTTTGGTTATGGGCCAAGCTGTGTACTGTAGGTAGACATATAGTGCGGCCCAAAAGTGAGCACTATTGAAAATGTTTCTATTGTGCATTCTTTTCTCATTTCAATTTAATTAAATACAAAAAATTTCATTACAAATTATACTATTTATTATTTAACAAATTATATTATTGACAACAACTTGATTGAAAAGTAGAATCCTCAGAATTTCTTAGTATTCACTGTGTCCGCTTTTAGCTTTAATGACAGTGTGCACTTGAGCTGGCATGGACTCCACTAGTTTGTGTAAAACCTTATGGTCCATTTTTTGATTAAATCTATCATCTGAGTAGATTCAGTAGAAGAGATTACGTATTATTTTCTTTGTTTTAAATGTTTAAATATTCTAAAACCTTCTGTTTGTTTTAAATAGGAAAATAAATAAATAAATAAATAAAACCCCAGATTTTCCACGTGGCACTGAGACAATGAGAGTTTTCGACCCAGCTGTAGACTTGGAAATAGTGAGTCTGTCCAAAATAGTCTACTATGTATGCTACTTATTTTGCTAGTATGTATGCTACACCCTAAACATCATTTTGAAAACTCCCAAAATAAAAACATGGAACTCAACTTAGTTCCCTTTCTAAGTTGCACATTGAGTAAGTACTGAGGAGGATGTATCTGAGGAGAACGTAACAATAGCATACTGTTATTCACCAGTACACCAAGATAAATGACTTGTACATGTAAACGCATGGCACTTGGCAGTAAAGGTGGTTCTGATTCTGATCAGAGCTAGGTGAAGTGTAACTGCCACCCCAATATGCAGAAACTTCTTCATACACTAATACAGGTAGGCCAGTGAATACATGAAAAAAAAAATTGATCTGTATGTGGTTCCCATCAGTGCTGTGAGTCACATGATAAAGATGGAACAGAGCAAGGTGAGCCTGGCAGAAACAGTAGTCTTCAATCTCATCCAAGTTACCCACAGAGGTGAAATGATACATATTAATGTAGTCTGTTTATCTGTGTGCTTAATACTTGTGGTTTATTTTGTCTGTCTGTATGTATGTATTTATGTATATTTATGAAAATAACTATTTATTAATGTTAATATTAATTAGTCCCATTGTTTGGAATTGATTTGAGAATAGATTGGTGAAAATGTAAAAATCACTTCAGTGGGATTGCTGCATTTAGTATTAAACACAAGTGTTATTGCGTCACATTACAGCTTATTATGACTCAGTATGTAAATATTTTCGTCTTTACACTGGTTTATCAGGATAAGGAGGTGGGTGTATAGAGCTGATCATTCCATTTTGTATATTCATAGAATCAAGATAAAATAAATAAATAAATAAATAAACCCCCTCAGACTAGCCATTTCCATTTGCTGTTCAAATACTCCTCAAACTCAAACTTCATCAAACTTCTTAGTTCTTAGTTCCAGCTTAATGCTTAATGTAGAATTAATTAGCTATTGTTGCTATGGATTACTGTATTTAAATTCCAATTTAAGCTCCTCATTGCCTCATGTTTGGCTTTAACTACTGAAAGGTACATTTTTAGTTACTGAAATGGTAAATATGCTCAATAATTAAATGATGCAAGGTCATTCAGAAGTAGTGTGCTCATAAATTAATTCAACTGGCAGTCACAAGTTTATACAAAAGGATAACTGTGGCAGTATATTCTGCTGCAGAATATAGTTCAGGGTGTAGTTATATATATACTTCTTTTACAATTTCAAACAGTCTTAGGCTATGGTTATTTTTCAAAATCACAACACACGATGGACACCATTAGCAAAGAAATGCTTTATTCAGCACATACCATTTCAGGAAATCACAATAAATACACATTTCAATAGATCATTCAGAATAAATACTGCAAACAGAGTGTGGTGGCAATGCTGGATGTGCTGCCTTCTGCTACAGCACGGCCAAGACATCGCTTCATATGATGGACTCCAACAGAGAATGAGGTCAAATACAAGCACTGTCCATTAAGTCAAGAGGTAAAATAAAAAACATAAAAACAAAAACACAAACTATGGAAACAATGGGACATGTACGTCAAAGGCAAACCCAAACTATAAGGACATAGTCTGTCTGAGAAGATTACCCATTTTACTTTTGAGAGGAAATGGAATTTAAAAAAAAAAAAAAGAAAGAAAGAAAGGCATTTACTTTGTGTTAAGTCACACCAAAGGCAATGTTCCAGTTTTCCTTCAAAACTATTTATCTTTTTTATCTTTAAGAAACACTTTCTTATATATTCAACGATTTAGTCAAAAAATTTTGTTTGAGAAATGAATTCATGGCATATCCATCTGCTGTAAAATGCTGGCTATACTGAGCTCTGTAGTTCTTCTATACACTGGCAAAATCACTGCAGGAATTTGATTGTCCTCTTTTCTGCTTCTTGAAAAACAACTATCTGCTTTAAAAATAGCTTACATTTCATCGAAACACTATTGAGGAATATGTAGCACTATGGTAATTGTGTGTGAAATACAATTTTATTCCAAGATCAATCAGTAAATTAGCTGAAAGTGATATCTGGCAATGAAGGGCTGACCTCCAGAAATGACCATATTTGTTATCCTGTTATGCTATTGCACTCGACTGACTAATCAGTCTTTAAAAATCATTTGTTCATATATTATAAATGTATCATTTGTTCACTTTAGAATTCATATCATAATTTGATGCTCAGAGAAGTCAATTCAATACTGCAAATTTGTAATGCCTCTTTAGCAAATCCTCCTATATACAATTTCTTTTACAGTACTAAGGAACATTAAATTGGGAAATATTTTATCACTAGATTTCTGGTTCTCCACATTATGATTAATTTAACTTAATAAACTTTCTACAATTTAAATTTCAGAAATATGCTTTCTTTCCTTCCTTTTTTCCAATAGACTTTTTTTTTTTTTTTTAAATAATTTGAACACATAACTTCATTTTAAAAGATATGCAATGCCTCAGAACAAATTAATTTGATGCTTTTCAAAGTGCATTTGATCAGATGTCCCTGTATAATCCCAAAGATATTAGTTGGAAATGCTAAAAATGAAGAACTCTTTCATTCTCTCACCACCTGAATGGTGTAATAAGGATTAAATAATGGTCCAGTAAGAGATATTTCACCTTATCAGTGCTCTGCTAAAGACTATTTGCCGTTTTGCATGGCATCAGCCTCTGGAAAAGTGCATTGTCTTCATGAAGTGTATTATATTCACAACTTAAGTCATCTGATTTGGTATTGCAAAAACAGCAAACATTTTAAGATCAGGCTTCATGCTTTTACAAATGCTTTAAAAGCATGATATACATATGTAACAACAAGAACTTAACTTCTTTTTTTTTTTTTTTTACAGTACATCAATGCAATCAATACAAAAACCATAGATTGCCAACAAAAGCTACAAAAGAACATGCGCTTTTATCAAAATGATTAAGTATACACATTTTCTTTAATATATTAATGAACAGCAACATTTTCTTTTTTGCACCACTGACACATAGACATAGAAAAGTTCAAGTCCACAATATCTGCTCAAAACTAGAACTTTGACTTTTGAAATACCAGATAACATTGCACAGGCCTAAAGCTTACAGTTTATATGATCTCAGTTTGCACTTAGAATTATGGATTTTTTTTTTCTGGCTCATTGAAAAATACATGATTATGAATATCGTACATGTCAACGTCTTCAAACTAAACTATGTCAAGTGTAGAAACAAAGACCATTATTTGAGTCTGTGTGGTATTTGAATCAAACACTTGATAGCTTACCATTTGTGTCTCCTCCTCATATATGTAATGCGTGTATCTAAACAGGGGTGGGCTCAGGGAAAGGCTCCAGTATTGGGGGTCCTTTGGTGGTGTCTGCTAAAGAGGTAACCTCAGAAAGGCTGTGAGATACCTCTTTTGGCTGCTCTACCACAAAACAGTTTCCATTAGTCGTGTATCCCTCTTCTGTGTTATTGTTCAGATAGTTTTGGTACTCCATCTGACTCAGCTCTCCAGATTGGCTGTGGTAGGTCCCTTTCGATTGCATGCTTTTGTCCTGTTCTGGTTCACAGCAGCCAATAGTGGCTGAGGATCCATTAGTGAGAGTGAAATGATGATTGGTGTATTGTTCCTCAGGTGGCTGTGAATAGTCAGTGTAATGCTCAGTGGTCATGTTAAAGACTCCTGGCGCCAAGACTCCATTAGTGTTGTTCACCCTTTCTTGATATGTTGAATCTCCTCCATAGCTCTCGCTAGCTTGGTTAGCAGCTGCTAAAAGTGATGCTGAGCTGGCATTCTCCATTTGATAGTATTCAGCTGAGGAGTTGATAAAATAAGCATTGCCATTGCTTTGGTTCTCCTGTGTGACCGTGTTCTCCGAGTAGCACATCACAGAGGATGGAGAAACCACCTCATTGTGTGACAAAGGAGCGATGGTCAGGCCATCCTCAAACTCCTCTGCTTTGTCTTCGTCTTCGTCGACATCGTCGTCTTCCTCCTCCTCCGAGTCACTGTTCGCCAGGCTCTGTGTACTCGAGTCTGACAGGCTACACAAACTGCTGCTTTCGTCTTCATCATCTTCATTTTCATCCTCGTCTTCTTCTTCTTCCTCCTCCTCATCATCATCTTCCTCTTCATCCTCTTCCTCTTCCAAGGCCTCATCCATATCATCCACAGCTTGCAGATGCATGATGGCACTCTGCTGGACAGAATCAGGGACAGGATATTCTAAAGCATGTTGGCCTGATGTCAGTGGGCTACAGTGGCCATTGGTGTCACTGTGGTAACCATTGCTATTGGGGGCAGGGACAGAGGCAGGACCAGGGGCTGAGCTCTGCTGCTGCTCCCTGCTCTTCTCCAGCTCTAGTTTCATGATAGTGTGCAGGAAGTGCGTGCGAACACGGATGGGGTTGAACTCAATCCGGCCGGCTGCATTACTGCAGCCCTCTTTAGTGCAGCCACACGGGAATGACATGCGGTCCACCTGCACGGAAACAACACAACCAAGCCTTAAGGTTTATGAAACCTCATCATGTTGGCCAAAGTAGAAGCATGAAATGTCTTAACATCAATTAACTTATTTTATCAGCTCAGTCTGTGTAATCTCTTTCATGCTTGATGCCTTAATTTAAAAAGGCTATAGCTCAATTAAAGATGATCTTGATCGCATCTTAATGGGTTTTAACTTGTCAATCTGCAATTTAGTACTTTGTTTGACTTGTATTTTATCTGTAAAGTGACTAATAAAAAAAAATAAAATAATAATAATAATAAGGAACTGTGTGAAAGAAGTGTGTGTTTACTCTTACATTCACAAAAGGGTTTCTCAAGCATTCTTTGGATAGTTATTGGTTCTAGGTATTTAAAGAACCCTATAAATGATATGAAGGTTCTTTGCTGCTCCAAAGAACTAACTACCATGTTGTTTTAAGCATCTTTGAGAACATTATTATTATCCAGAAGCCTTTGAGGAAGTGGAACACTTTCTAGAAGAGTTCTTCTTGGAACCTTTTCTAAAAGTGTTTTTATCCTAGAAGCCTGTGTTATAGACTGTTTTGGGGTCCCCCAGAGGGACAAAGCAATAAACCCTTTAAAATTCTAGATGGAACCTCTTTTCTAAAAGTGTGTGTGTATATGTGTGTGTGTGTGTGTGTGTCAGACATCTTTGCTGATTTATCATATACATGTTTACCTGGCACTTGATGCCTGCCAGGCTGCAGGTGCAAGTCTCTGGGTCACAGAAGAGTCTACAATCACAGCCACAGTCCTCACGTGACACTCGGATGGCCCTCAGCTCATGCTTCTCCTCCACGTCGATTTTCTTGACACCAGATGAGCGAAGCAGGGCCCGACGCTTCTTGGTGGTCAGCGGCTGAAGGAAGAAGTATTCGTCCACCTCTGTGTTGTCCAGGTCCAGGTCATCCTCCGAGATATCGTCCACCGTGAGAGCATTGGCCTCTTCTGACTCAACAGAACCATTTTTTGTCAGCTAGAAACAGAAAAGCAGTTCACAGGGTTACTGCATATACCTGTTGTAACTCACGGGTCATCCTCCAGAGCATTTTTACTAATGGAGTCTGCTTCCTACCCTGAGTTTGATGGAGTTGAGTTTTTCCTCTTTCAAATGGTCTCTCAGCATGTCCCTGTGTATGCGCTCCTGTTCCTTGGCAAACTCGCCGAGTGTGTACTGCCGTACAGAGCTGTGTCGACTCGACATGCCCAAGGTGCTGCCTCCCTGACTGGGAACGCTGGTGAAGCCTTGCCGCCGGCTGAAATAGTACACCGTCACCTTCTCGAAATGCACCCTCTGAGTTCTCATCCGCTTCTCTCGCTTCAGAATGGAGGAGGCTGGAGGAGAAAGAGAATCAAATATTCATGTTAAATACACACACAAAAAAAAAACAATACAAAAATGAATTGAAGAAAAAAACTGAAATGTAAATTTTTTAAAGAATATGATGTAGTGATATTCTGAGATATTTTTTAAACACTAGATGTTAGAATGGTTAATATGTTACTTTGATCATTTTGGACTTAACATATTTTTCCCCTGTGAACAAATTATGTTTGATAATATTTATCCAAATTAATAATTCTACTGCATATTATTAATGACAGCCTTTAGACACCAAAAAACACATATTGTCTTTGACCCATATTTCTTCAATGTTATCTAATGCAAAAGGATTTATATACTGTAGTCTTGCTTGAGCAATGGACTTTAGAATTAAAGTATATTATCCGTTTTGAATGGTACAGGAGACTCACATGGGCTCTTAACAATTCAACTGCAGCTTTGAGAGGACTGCTTTTCCTGTTACAGCGTTTTGCCTCTTTCAAATTACCTCATAATACAAACCACATAAATTATAGCAGCCATCTACACCATCTACACAAGCACGGCTTATTTAAGTGCAGCCCTGTGATGACCTCCACTGGGTCCTTTTAGAATGTGCAGGCCTGTGCTTCTCACTGGATTGCAATGCAAAAAGGTGGAGAAATTACCATCAGATTACATACATAGAGCATAAAAGTCTCTCGTATTGGCTTTAATGTCCATGCAGTTCCCTACAACCCCTCCTTGAGTCCCATCATGTCAGACACACACAGAACAAATAGAAACCATCTGGTCCTGCAGTACCACCACCCACAAGCATGAGCACAATATATTTCATTACAGGCATAAGCATGCTACACTCGCACATTTTCACGGCGTGGGAAAGCAGAAACTTCAGCCTTAATGTAAAGCAGAAACACAGTGTAGAAACAATTTTTTATATTAACTTACATTTTCACAAACGTATAAACATAATATATGAGAAATAGACAGTGAGGCAGGCAACAGTAAGGTAGGCAATTAATATAAATAAAGAGGTTTTTTTTAAAGAGAGCAAATAAAATCATCCTGCAGTAGGCTACATAATGATAATAGGACAGTGAAATGAGTGTTACACTTGTATTCCCTGAGTGTAAATCACTCTGAACTCCCCACACACCTCTCTGTTTGTACTGGCCACTGAGGAAAGACCTGCGGGATGTGCTCCTTCCCTTAGAAAGAACTCTACCCGCACTGAAGCAGCGCAGAACAAAAGTGCTGCTCGCCTATTAGCACTGAGGTAGGCACCTTTGGTGTTATTAATCATTAATGAGTACCAGCATCAGGCACTTTGCTGGCATGAGCCAGCAAAAGGGATCTGCTACCCACAGGCTCAGTGAGCAGCTCATGTGCTAGCCAATGTGATGAGCAATAGGGTTTAGGTTTACTCAGCTGTGGCTTTTTTCTTAGAAACCCACACACTCTTTCACTGAACTCTGTAAGAGGTGAGGATCACAGATTCATTTGTGTAGCTTCGCCTGCAGCAGCTTTAAATCACAGATTCATTGGCCCGGGCTTTCCCGCTGTAGCTCTAAATAAGAGACAGCTTGAGGTTTTATTGCAGTAGCAAGTGGGTGCAGATGAAAAATCTCTAAAACTACTCATTGCAACACAAATCCCTTTTGTGATATATGATATAATGTGCTAAAGTGGCCCTCTTAAAAAAATTCTCAAGAGAGATTTTGTTTCCTGTGGTTTTTCTTTTTTTTTTTTCTTTCCACATCCATTATAATATGTTGTGTTTTTAGGACAGCATGCTCTTAAATACTTAGTAGCTATCTCTCTTGTTTGATGAAGTCAAATAGCAGTAAACACAAAGCACGCGTGAAGTGTAGCCACTTGATGCTGAAACTTGTGAGGTGCAGTCGTTTTAGGTTTATTGTTATAATGAATATTTTATTATAGACCACTACAGACTCAGATGAAAATCGATATTAAATAGCAGTGCTAAATTCAGCTGTCGGAGGACCTCACAAGCATTTTTTGTATTGCCAAGAGTGTAAATGCAGAAAAAATATTTCTCGTTGTTTTACATGTTACGGACCAATCAAGAGATTGAGAGTCCAACTGAAAAAGCAGTGATTGAGGAAATATTCAGCTTAAGACTTATTACTGTCTTTTCAAGGGACATTAAATATGATTCATCAGGTAAGACTTAAATTTTTATAACAATGTTGTCTAAGATAGAGTAAATGTCAGTGCTGAATCACTGTTAAATGTAGAAACTCTAAGCATGGTGAGCTATATCCCTGTAACATACAATCGCAGACTTTGATGTATATTGATGATAATAATGACGACAAAGGAAGCAGTGATGACTCACGTGTGAAGTGAGAGGCAGAGGGGTTGACGCTGTCGCTGCTGTCTCCACTCTCACTGCTCGATATCTCCTCCTCTTCTGACTCCCTCAGTGAGGAGCACGGTGACGCTCCCTCCACCTCCTCAAACTTCCTCTTCAGTATTCCACTCATGACTGCTTCTGAGCCACACCTGCATGGGTGTTAGGGAGACAGAGATAGAGGAAGGTTCTTTAATATCTTAGCTTATGTGTGCTACAATCCTCAAAGCACTCAATTAGCAACAAGCTCTCTCTCTGCCTCTCCTCCCTCCTTTCCTTCGGCGATTGATCACCTCGCCACAAATGGCCTCAGATGGAAGATAGAGAAGGAAAAACTACTAATTGAATGCCTCTAAGTTCCAGGAAGTGTGTTTAGTCCATCCTTTATTGAGCGGCCACAGAAAAGAAGGGGTTCTTCATTTGAATATCTCTATGTAGGTATAAAAACTGTCCGCTGTGAGGATGAATTAATCACAGGAGTACAATAGTGTGGCTGAAAATGAGGTGAAATAGGGTTGAAGCTTTAACTTTGGGATACAAAACATCACCTAGGCACAGAATATTGAGAAAGTAAAGTAAGCTGTGGTAAATAATTACATCTAAAAACCAACAAAAGCTGTTAAAAAAGTTTAGTTAGTACTGCTGTTAATATTTCAGACAAATGATGAGCAGATAAATAATCACAGTGAATGTGTTTGTTAAGAAAATAAATGGATGTAAAAATCACTACAATGGTCCCAATTTGAGGCATAACAAACATATATGAAGGGGTGTATGCTCACTTTATAGTAACAACTAATCTAACACAGACTGTGTTAGTGTGATTAATACAGTATATGGTGAAATTTTGCCTCTGTACACAAAAGTTACACATAGGTCCATAGAGAACAAAAATGTCCATGTCCAAAAATTGTCATAAAGTATTATATATTAATTTTTTTTCCACTTTCACTGATGTTGATTCTTTTACCAGCATCAGTTCTGATCATAATTACCAAACATTCATCCATTTACAGAATTGTAACCCTTTAAATGCTGGTTTGTTTACATAATGCCACAGATGGGTCTTTTTTTTATGAAAAAAAGAAAAATAGTAATTATTTTCCATATATTAAATGCTAAGCAGAATATTTTTCCTTTGATTATTACAGTCTTTGATATGTCAATGATTAACAACAACATTAATTTTGATGCATTCATATTTTTATGCAGTGTCAGATTTAAAAAATTAATAAATAAATACCACTCAGGTCCATAAAGGACCTGATGTCAAAAAACTGTCATAGAAATATTATATATTAATATATTTTTTTTCCACTTTCACTGACTTCGCTTTTTTACCAGCATCAGTTCTGATCATAATTACCAAACATTCATTCATTTTCAGAATTGTAACCTTTAAATGCCGGCTTCTTTACATAATGCAAAAATCTTCAAAACTCAGTAACCTTCTTTGACTCATATATATGGGGTGGGATTTCTAGTACATTATCATTTCTTTCTTGCAAACTGTTCAGACACACATAAAATTTTCAGAACACACACAAACCACGACGCTGATATCCGTACAAACACACCCACACTATAGCACACTATTCTCTTGGTCTGCAGCGCTCTACAATACAGCAGAATCAGAAAAAAGGAAAAGCATGTACAGGTACATCTCAAAAAATTAGAATATAGTAGAAAAGTTTTTTTCTGTCATTTATTTTAAAAAGTGGAACTTTCATATATTCTAGATTACGCAAAACGTGAAATATTTCAAGCTTTTTTTTGTTTTAATCTTGATGATTACGGCTTACAGCTCATGCAAATCAAAAACCCGGTATCTCAAACTATTGACTGACATTTGTTTCCGCTTTTCAGTATCTGAAAAACATTTCCAAGCAAATAATCTTTCCTAACAGTGAGCAATATGGCAAAAATATCATATCACTGTACTTGATTGCAATTTTATGTTACACTGTACGTATCATAATATTCAAGTTTGTTAATAACAAACAGAACAGTAAAACCACGTTCCAAAAATCTGTCAGTTTTAGGTTCATCTTAGATACTCAATACAAACAAAATACAGAAAATTCAATACAGAAAATAAGGAAATTTAAACCTCCAGTCAGCTACTTGTTACTAGGAGTGAGTCAATGTTATAAGAGATAGATATCAATATAATAACGGCCATATTGCCTGGCCCTGATTGCTCCTGTACAAACAGTCAATCAATCAAAGAAACGCTGCATACTATATGTTGTGACAAAGTGGTAATATAAAAAGAATAGTATTTAGAATACTGTAGTATTTCTAATACATACATACATTCAATTCAGTTCAATTACATTTTATTTGTATAGTGCTTTTAATGATAGACACACAGTACGTTTACATGGACAACAACAATCAATAATAATAAACAATATTAACCTGATTAAGACAATACTCTGATTAAAAACTACTATGTAAAACTACCATGTAAACAGCAATTTTTAATTACCTTAACTGATTAAAGTCATACTTGAAGTAAACACAAATTGAATTAAGACGTGTGGAGTACACCTGTTTTAGTCGGATTATCGAAGTGCATTACAGACCTGTAAACACCTTAATCACATTATTAACATCGTATGAGAGTTTTCACCGCATTTTGCAACAGGACACAATCACACATGGCAGTGCTCAACCATGCTCAAAGAGAGCACGGCTGCATCCCAGACTGTGTACTTACCTACTATAGGCTTATAGTAGACGAAAAACATGCATCTCGGCTACTATATAGAAGGTAAGTACGCAGTTTGGGACGCAGCCCAGGGCTTCAAGCTGTTGTCTATTAGCACGTATAGAAGACAAATAATTAACCGCACTTGAAGTGTTTGTAAAATTTTTTAATAAAAACACCCAAAACTGTATACTGTACCATAAGACGAACTGCATGTTGATATGTGAAATTCTGGAGGGATGTCAGACGGTGTGGCACGGTGACATAATGACGTGCTATTAATCGAACTATATTCTAGAACATGTAACACGGGTACATGAAAGGAGTATTCTAAAAGCGACCTTAATCACGATATTGTCTTACTCAGAGGAAGGTCTATAATTAAATTACTACTGTCCATGTAAATGTAGTCATTGTCACAAAGCAGCATTCCAAAAATCTGTGGGGAGATTTAGATCCTTTAGGCCAGAAGTGACAGTGTTAATGAAAAACCCTCTGAGATGATGAGTAAGAAACCTTGAGAGGAGCGAGACTCAGAAGGGAACTCATCCTCTTCTGGGTGACACCCGACACTTTTCTTATAAATAATTAAAAATCATAAAAAAAATTATTTAAACTCATATAAGTAATCCCTCATATATAAATTTATACTTTAAATCCAAACCATACTAAATGTGTTGAACGGATGTTTAGTATGAACTTCATAATCTTTATGATTACAGCAGTAGTTCTTAGGTACATGTGTAATGTATCCAGGTGTCATGACCGTATATATGGCCAAAAGATTGTGGACACCTGACCATCACACCCATATGTGGTTCTTCCCCAAACTGGTGCCACTGGAAGCACAAAACAGGAAGTCTTCGTATGTTGTAGCGTTACAACTGCTCTTCAATGGAAATAAAGGGCCCCAACATGTTTCAGCATGGCAATGCACCTGTGCACCAAGCCAGGTCCATGAAGATATGGTGTGCCAAGGCTGTAGTGAAAGAACTCAACTGTCCTGCACAGAACCCTGACCTCAAGCCCACTGAACACCTTTGGGATGAACTAGAACACCAGACGTTCTCGCCAAACCTCAGTGCCCAACCTCAATATGGCTCTTGTTGCTGAATGGGCACAAATCTCTACAGCCACGCTTCAAAATCCAGTAGAGGTTTTGCCATTATAAGCTTATTATAATGGCAAAGGGGAAGTAAAACTGGAATGGGATGTTCAAAAAACACACATGAGTGTGATGGTCAGGTGTCCAAAAACTTTTGGCCATATAGTGTATACAGTTTTTATATACACCTATTATCTTTAAAAGTCTGTTAACGTATCCTATTTGGTGAAAATGAGTTCTGGATAACTATGAAACACAACACCACTTTTTGCGTTTTATAAAAAACATTGGTGAATAGATGAGGTTAAATGACCCTGTCTTACAAAGCAACAGGATTATCTAGTATTAATCAGTTCATAATTATGTTCCCAGTATGGCTTTAATAATCGTGGCAGAACTCTCCAGAGTGTTTTGTCAAAACCTTTTTTTTTGTCATGTAGATGAGTGAGATCCTACACTGATTTCAAAAACCTGCAGCATAGCTTTGAGAACAGTTAACTCTCATACACTCACTCTCTCTTGCTTTCCAAAACTAAAATAGGCACTATGATGAAAAAGCTGCAGGAGGAAGCACAGATTAGTGGTGTGCCAGGAGAGAAGGAGGGAGAGAGAGGCAGTCTGAGATATGCTGTTGTATTGTTTCATGTGGTGAGGCTCAGAACCTCTCGGCGCTATCGGCTGATTACAGAAGCCCAGACGGAGCAGGGGGTGCTCGGCTAGGCTCTCAGCACAAGCCTATTGTTCTTCTGTGTGTGCTGATGGAGTGAGGGAGGGAGAGAGCGAGAGAGAGAGAGCGAGAGAGAGAGAGAGAGAGTAGCTGGAGAAGCTCCAAACCACAGCATACAGTGCTGCTATGGAATGTCTGGCATTTTCCCTACAGTAAAAAACGTACTTTTCTTATAGCCCGTGTTCTACAGTCAGGCTGAACTAATCAAACTTCTTTCTCCAGCAGGGAGAGCATACGGTACCTACTGTACTCATGACCCTGCTGACAATAATCTACTTTTTTTTGTGTCGTCATATTATTAATCTAATTCAAAACCACAGTGAGACATCGTCCAATAAAAATAAAAAAATCATTCAGTTATGTCCATTTTTGCAAGGCCTGCTGCTCCCTGTCAGATTTACAGGAGGGGGAATGAGATAACTGAAAATGGCTCGTCCAGGTTTTTCGGATACAATGTAGGCCTATTTCCTTGTAATCATCATAATTAGTTCCCCCTTGTTGAAAATCCATTCGCATTCTTAGCCCTCGGCGCATGCCGCACTGCTCTTTCATACCAAAAGTGGTTGCTATGGAGATACTAATATACTTGCACAAATAGTGATTTCATATCAGAGACATTTCGATTTTTTTTTTATTGTGTTTCTGGCATCTACTACACACCCCCAAGATCCAAAAATAAATACAAGCACCATGCTGCATCACACATATATAATCATGTGGCATAAAATCACTGATAAAGAAAAGAGGATCTCTGATCAGTCACTTTATGTAAGATCTCTCTCAGGGTATATGCAATGATTCTGATACATACTAGCAAAGCAGAATATTGGACACATTTTATTATGACTTAAAGACTTAAAATAATGACTGCTCATAATACTAAGAAATATCATAGCCTTATGACAAAATAACCTGTAATGCAAATAGAAAGTGGTTCATGTAGAACTGGTCATCTCGCCTTGTTAAAGCAGAGATCCTTCACTGGATCCGGTTCCATCTGAGACCAGTGCAAGAGTAGCAACTATTCATTTTTTGACACAATGAATTGGCATGACATCATGGGTAGCCCAGAGGTAACAAGAGCTGACTGCTGTAGTGTGCAGTGGGAGAGAGAGACGGAGAGATGAGGAGAGCAGTAACTCTCCCAGCTAGTTATTCCTCCTCTCCATACCTCATTCCCTTCTCTCTCTCCCTCTCTTTCACTCTCTCTCTCTCCCTTTGTCTCTCCTCTCTCCTGGCTAGGCTGCTGTACTTTTCCACAGCACACATACTCCATGTTGCAACTAAAGCATTCTGCAGCAAAACCCAGCACAGAAAATTCAGCCACTCCCAGCAAGAGGACCATTTCACATGCATGCAAATGTATACATACATAGGCACTGTCAATACTGCATCACCACCACATGGACAGTATCACAAAGTATCACAAGCTGAGAAACAGAAGCAACATTAGCAGCTACTGTATGTAGTTTAAAGAGAAGCCTATTGACCTAAGCATTAAGCCACAGTCAGCTAAACCCTGCTGTAGCCTGGCATTGCCACATGGGTTCAGCAGCAAACAATTGGCTGCATGCCAGGCTTTAAAGGAGCCAACTGACCTGCGTCCACCACTGATGTGCTTCACCCGCTACTCCCTCCACTCACACTCAGAGTGAATGAACCGATTCAAGCCTGGATGAGTCGTGATGAATGAAGGCCTCCCATTTTACTCTCCCTGTGCTGGGCAGCATGTGTATGTGTCTGTATGTGTGTGCAAGAGAGAGAGAGAGACAGAGACAGAGAGAGAGAGAGAGAGAGAGAGAGAGAGAGAGAGAGAGAGAGAGAGAGAGAGAGAGAAGGGGAGATGTCAGGAAGCAAGAGAGAAGAGTAGCAGTAGCAAGATAGAGAGAGATGTAAAAGGAAGTGTGTGTGTGTGTGTGTGTGTGTGTGTGTGTGTGTGTGTGTGTGTGTGTGTGAGAGAGAGAGAGAGAGAGAGAGAGAGAGAGAGACAGGGAGAGAGAGAAACCTGTGCATTCAGCAGCAGCCAAGTCTTTACTGTTCTTTCCAGTAAAGAACTCTCCTCTTCCCTCTCCCTGCTTCTCTCTCCCTCTCTGCTTCTCTCTCTCTTATTCGTTCCAGCCACACAAAGACTCATTAGGTGCAGCCAGCTGAGGGCTGGAGACTGAGCACAGCCTGCCTGCGAGATCACATGGGTGGGATGTCTGAGAGAGAGAAAAAGAGAGAGAGAGAGAGAGGGAGAGAGAGAGAGAGAGAGAGAGAGAGAGAGAGAGAGAGAGAGAGAGAGAGAGACACCCTTTTCTGTGCTCCTGCTGTCTGCAGATATTTTTACCAGTGTTGGAAAGGGAGGGAGGGGGTAAAAGAAGGTGAGAGAGAGAGAGAGAGAGAGAGAGAGAGAGAGAGAAAGAGAGAGAGAGAGGACAGAAAGTGAGAGTAAGAGAGGTGCAGAGATTGCATGAGGAGGGATGTAAGAAGGAGAGGAAGCTACAAGTCAATACCCTGCACACAGCAAGTAATCTAAAGAGATTAATGGGTACACTAACAAATTAGCCACACACACACACACACACACACACACACACACACACACACACACACACACACACACACACACACACACAGGATTGAGACTGCTGCACTGGGATTTGTGTTAAAAAAATAAAACAAAAAAACATAGAGCTACAGTTAATATGAGCTGCCACATGGTTTATCAATGCCACAAGTTTGCAGAGTAATAATGCCTTCCGGCACCAAAAACTTCTTCCCAACTATCCCAAATGACATTTAATATACACTAAAATATACTTTTATTTCCATATTTGCATTAATATCTGAACCTTGTATACACTTTAATCTTATTCTTATTTAATGGCTGCCTTCACTTCAAAAGGTAAACAATACTTTTACATGAATGTGTTTTTTAATCAGGATACACCTATCTAATACCCACCTGAAACTTTAAATCAGTATGGGGTCGGATTTGGTATATTTCTGATCTGACATAACACAGACATTGCATGTAAACACAGGAAACAAGTCTACCGTCATCACACCAGTGATGTTTCCCATTACATGTCTACACCAGCCTGCAGAGCGTGGTTATTAGGCGTAACTGAGAGGATATGAGTAATGGTTTAGTATCAGGTATTGGAAGACATCTAAGTCTCTGCTACTGGTATCATATGGAAAAGTGGAAGAAAAGGATTGTGAGCATTCCTAGTTTTTGACCACATACAGTCAACCAATTATATAGTGATAAAAGGAGTTTACAGCACACATTATAACACCAGGCTGAAGCACGGCATAATAGTGCAGAGTACCACTGCTGGGATTCCTGTTCAAACCCAAACTGAGCAAAAGCTCCTCAATAACTCAAACGGTGTTATACATTTAGGGCAGGATGGATAGTAGACTACTGTTGCTAAGCAACGTACATGCCAATCAGTGATCTGCAGGGTCATGTGGCAAAGCTAAGCTCATGGGATTGGCCTCAGAAGATGTACAGGACCAGTGAAGGTGCATATATTTACAATCTAAATCACAATCTGCACTCTAGATTATAATGTACAAATTTTCATGAAACTATTTCATTATTTTATTGCAAATGCATATATAGTGGATTAAAAGACTCCCAGGCATATAATAGTGATTTAATGTTCCAGTGGATTTCTTTTTGAATAAAATGAATGAATTAAGTTAATTAGATACATTTTTTGCATGTATACAGATGTCTCCTCTATTTAAATCACCTCAAGCTACAATAGGAATAATTGTATATGCATGTTCAGAACAAGGTCTTATTAATATCGCAACATAATTTCCATTCAAACTTATAACAAAATGTTATTTAACCATCAGTTGCTATTGTATGAATATTAAACAATTTTTATTTATTTTTATTTTTTAAAATTTTGCTTCACATCCACTACTAGGCTACTAACAGTCTTTTACAATTTAAATTGTGTTTTGTATACTAAATACATAAATGCAAACATTGCATATATAGTGCCTGCCACTAATATTGGCACCTTTGGTAAATATGAGCAAAGAAGTCTGTGAAAATTGTCTTTTCACAATTGCTAACACAACACAGGTTTACCCCCAAAAATAAATCTTTGTTAAATATAAGTGTGCAACAATTATTGGCACCACTATAAATTCATATGAGAAAAATATATTTAAAAAGAAATTTAGTACACCTGGGTAACTAAGAACAGGAAATTGTTCAACCATGACTTCCTGTTTCACAGGGGTGTAAATATAAAGTAACACATAGGCCAAATTCCCTTAGTCATTCATAACAATGGGTAAGACCAGGGAATATAACTGTGAGCGGCAAAATGAGAAGTGGCTATAAGAAAATAGCACAAGCATTGAAAATGCCCATTTCCACCATCAGGGCAATAATTAAGAAGTTCCAGTCAATTGGAAATGTTATGAATCAAACTGGAATTGGACGTGTGTCTATATCGTCTCAACGCACTGTGAAGAGGATGGTTCGAGTGGCCAAAAAATCTCCAAGGATCACAGCTGGAGAATTGCAGGTTAGTTGTGTCTTGGGGTCAGAAAGTCTCCAAAACTACAATCCGAAGTTACCTACATCACCACAAGTAGTTTGAAAGGGTTTCAAGAAAAAAGCCTCTACTCTCATCCAAAAACAAACTCAAGCGTCTTCAGTTCACTAGACTCTACTGGAACTTCAAATGAGATCGGGTTCTATGGTCAGATGAAACCAAAATAGAGCTTTTTGGCAATAAACACCAGAGGTGGTTTTGGCGCACACAGAGAGGTAGCCATATGGAAAAGTACCTCATGCCCACGGTTAAATATGGTGGTGGCTCTTTAATGTTTTGGGGCTTTTTTTCTGCCAGAGGACCTGGACATTTTGTTAGGATACATGGCATCATGGACTCTATCAAATATCAACAGATATTAAATGAGAACCTGACTGCCTCTACCTGAAAGCTTAAAATGGGCTGTGGTTGGATCTTCCAGCAGGACAATGATACAAATACATAAATCAAAATCAACACAAAAATGGTTTACTGACCATAAAATCAAGGTCTTGCCATGACCATCCCAGTCCCCTGACTTGAAACCCATAGAAAACCTGTGGGGTGAGCTGAAGAGGAGAGTCCACCAGCGTGGACCTTGAAATTTGAAGGATCTGGAGAGATTCTGTATGGTGAAATGGCCTCAGATCCCTTGCCATGTATTCTCCAACCTCATCAGGCATTAGAGGAGAAGACTCAGAGCTGTTATCTTGGCAAAGGGAGGTAGCACAAGTATTGACTAAAAGGGTGCCAATAATTGTTACACACCTATATTTAACAAAGATATATTTTTTTTGGATAAACCTGTGTTGTGTTTGCAATTGTTTGATATCCATGAGAGTATTTCTGTGAATGCACATTTTTGTGAATGGTTTGAACAAAGGATCAATAGGTTAAACAATAAAGACAATTTTTCTCATCTTTCTTTGTTCATATTTACCAAAGGTGTCAATATTAATGGAGGGCACTGTAGTTAATATGGCACGAAAGCAATTTATGTCTACTTATAAGATGGTTTGTAATACCATGAGTGTATTATATAGCATTAGAGGCTTTAAGAAAGCTCTGTGAAGGGTCAGCTGCCTCATAAGTATAATGCCGATGTGTGTTTTGGGATTAATTTCTGTCTGACTGTGCTTGAGTTTAATTTATCCAGGACCCACTCCCCAGAAATATAGCAGGCCACTGCTATATACACAAAATGGAAACATTTTCTAGTTACTCTCTCAATAAGAATAATAATAAACTGTACATTTCCTTGTTTTCAGGGATGTACAATCAAGGGAACAATTTTGTACCTTTAACATGCCTCTTTCACCTGGAAATGAATATAGTGTACATTTAAAAATGGTACATAAATGGATCCTAACTATTTTTAGGGTGAAGCTTTAAAAGGTACACCACATGCACCATTTTAGGAAAAGGATAAATACTATAAATGTATGTACACTTGAGGTGCCGCTCCAACAACAAAGAAAGGTACAGTTTAGTACTCTTTTTTCTGATAGTGTATAGCCCATGGGTATAAAATATTGATCTCTGAATGGATGAACACTAAAGCTGAGACTAAATGGAAAATCATTCAGAATAATAGCAGCAAGCAATTTCCTCATATTACTTGTGTAGCCTAATATTGTTCCATACAAAATGCTTTGGTTTTTGTCCATAGTCCAATCAATGGGAAGAAAAGCTCCTGACCCTTCCCATAAGTGCACAGGATAAATGCTCATATGAGGGCATAAGCATTGTGGAACCTGATTTTCCCACAAGATTTAATTATTGTCCTCATTTCCTCTCCATCTTGGGAACCCATCTATTGTATAACAGCGATATCTAATTTGCATTCTTTTCCTTTCCCCTCCTTATGGGGTCTCATACTCACTGCTCCATTTCATAAAAATGCAGAGCATCGGCCAAGTGGAAGCAGTTTTGTTACACTGATTTGGGGAGCCACGGCATCAGTAAGAATGACCCATTTTGGGAATGGGTGTGTGAATTTTGTGTCAAATAGTGGGAATTTGTCAACTGGAAGGGCTTCATTTGCATAAGGAACTGTGGACCTGAATTTACGTCATGTGAAAATGAGGTGTCCAGATCTAAATCAAATATGATTGTGTCATAGAAATACAGGTTATAGATTTAATAAGTGTGTGAATAAAAGTGATTAGTAATAACTGGAGGTTTTAATAGCAGCTGCAAGAAGCAAAAGCCATGCTTATATATTTTCAGCAAATAATAGCAGATATTCCTTGACAGTCTGATTATGATAAAGACATCAGTGAGAGTATTGAATGAGGGACATTTTTCAGTCTCCAAGCAGCGATAAAATCAAGGCCAATACGTATTAAAGAAATCCCTAAACAGATGTGAAATTTTTACATGAACAAATCCTATTTAATGTTTAGTGAATCAACTTTGATTAACCCACTGCTACTCTGCTGACTCTCTAACCCGTAAGAAGCTTTACACAGTGCATTACACAAATAGGGCCTTCAGACTAGATGCTGAAATCTCCCCTCAACACAGGAAAGGTAGTAAGTAGTAGAGAAACACTCCTGCTGCTTTGATGCCAGCCCTCCTCAGCACGCAGCATGCTTGCTTTGTCACCTCTATTTAACTCCCTTTGCTTTCTGCTGTCTCCCCATCTGTTCAGCCTCTATCCCCAGCCTGTGCTTCCTCCTAAATGTTTCATACTACGTCACCGTGGCTTTTCCAAGGCCTTTAATTAGCAGCATGCTAACCTCTGAATGGCCTCAGCCCAGAGTATAGCTGAGCCCAGCCACTCCACTGAATCACATGGGTCAGTTCAATTGTGCACTTCCTGGCCCTGGAGCTCACACTTCTGAAAACAAATAAGTGCCAATGTCCACTGTTGCAAATAACCCGGGAATGAAAATCTGACTCACTGAGCCACTCCTACTCCACTAACATTATTCTGTGAGATACCAGAGGGATCTGTTGTGGTAAAGCATCTTTTCTGTACGCAGCCCTGTCACAATTATGAAATTATGGTTACAAAAATGAGTAACTGTCAAACACAATACTGAAATTAACACTTTATTTGCTGCTGACTATACTATTGTTCTTTTTATAACAGACAGCCATTGCGTGCGCACACAAACACACACAGACATTTATAAACAGTGAATATATAAGCAGCTCTGCCTTAAAAAAATTATACGGGGAATACATTGCAGATATTATTATTTAAATATATACAACTTATTCTTAAACACACAAACAGTCTCATGGACGAAAAAAAACAATTACTGTAATATTGGGTATTCATAATACTAAATAATTAAACTGTGTATTCATGCACCAAATATTGCCATTAACAAGTTGCCAATTTAAAGCACCATTAAATATTACTGCATTCAATGACAAAACATAAATACAACAAATTCAATGATCAAATACTGATCATGGACAGTTGGACAATTAATGCCATGTTTACCAACTACATATAGCTACATCAAAACATATTATTGCTGGATGTAATCATTAATTGCAATCACCTAAAACCATTATCATATGACTGTGTATAAGTGACTATGAACTAACGGTGAAAGGCCAACATGCATTGTAACATTATATAAAAAAATCTGAACAAGTGAAGTCATTTTTCTTTTCAAGCTGGAACATTTTATTATATGGTGTATCCGAGGGAGTAAGACACAGATATTTTCTTTCCGGAGAAATTTAAATGTAAATGGAGCTCTGAGGAAGTCTGCCATGTTGCTGGAACATACACTTACAGATGATGTCTTTATACCACAGCACTGTTGAATTCTCAAATGTGATTGATCAGAAAGTGTTGATTAATTTTCCAGAACAGCATTGCTGACAGTAGTGTTCATACTTCATCGTTTCTATAGTAACTGCTAATTCACAGGGACTTGTATGGTGGATGCTCCATATAATCTTATAGATAGTATATAAATATACTGTACACAGTACTGTGCAAAAGTCACATGCATAGAAATGCTGTAGAGCAAACATGCCTTCAAAAATAATGAAATTAAATGTTTCCATATTTTAAAAAAATACTAGAAAAGGAGTAAACAGTAATAAATTAAACAAAGTAAATATTTAGTGTGACGACCCTTTGCTTAAAACATTTGCAGTTTCAGGTATAATGTGTGCAGTTTTATAAGGAAATGAGCTACAGGTTTTATTGAGCTTCTTGCAGAACCAGACACAGTTCTTCTGGAGACTTTGACTGCCACATTTGTTTCTTATTATTGCAGCAAAAACCCAACAGCCTTCATTATGTTTTTTGTCTGAAAAGTGTCTCTTACATAATATGCTGCTTTCTTTACTGACATACAAACATTTTTCTGTAACATTTAATTTTGGGATGAAAACTAATGTTGAGAAAACTTAAATGTTTTTGTTCTGACTGGATAATGTAGAAATCATAAAATGATAATCTATAACTATACGTTTGTACTAAAAAAAAATAGGGTGCCTAAAACTTTTGCACAGTTCTGTATAATAATAAATGAATAAAAAAAGAAAAATGTATCATCCTTCTGATGATGCTTTCTGTAAGGAGATGATTATTTTTGGAAGCAGTCTTGGGTGTTAGTTCTTTGTAACAGTGTTTCACCACAAGAGACATACAGAGGACAGAGCACGTTCTGGTTTCTTGGTAACATGACAAACTGTGTTGTTTTGTCATATTAACATCCAGAAAGAGAAGTGACAAGTAGACTGTATATAGGTAGAAGTGACTGACTGTTAATAGCTGGCGTGACAGCCATTAATAAATTGTATATGTAAATAAAATATGTAAATAAAAATGTAACTGTTGACAAATAGCTGTAGTATAAGAGGAATAAAATGTGGAAAATAATCAAGTTCAGGGTGGAAATCATAACCCACTATTATCAAAGTTATTATATTTATAATATGGAAATTTGATGAATTAAAAAACACTGTGGCTGCAATAAATAGCCAACAAATTATTGTACACGTTTAAATAACGCGTCTAATATTTGAATAGTTTGATTGTGTTTAAACGGAGTCCATCGCATTTATTATACAATTAAAGGGGTGACAGCAAAAAGTTTGAGAATGCCTGCCTCAACATCAGAGTAGAGTTTAAAACAGTGTTTGATGAGCTGGCCAGGTTGATTTCCTCACTCCCCTTCTCTGCAGTCTACAAACTAGCGAAGCCAAGGCAACTGCACAGTACAGCACACACGCACAGCCTCACTGCATCCAGATAGAGAGAGAGAGAAAGAGAGAAAGAGAGAGAGGGGACAGAGACAGCAGGCAAAAAAGGAACACATTTGGCCTGCCAGTTTTAGCTAAAGCTCAATATGGCCCACCTCATCTCTACAATGTTAGTGTTTTTACTGTTGTATGGCACAACACAAACATTATTCTTCCCATATGGCTGTGCAAGTTTTTTTTTTGAAGTGTCATACGTCAGTGGAGCGGCTGTCTTGGCCCACTGTAGATGCAGCAGAGACAGACACTGAAAGTGGAGCTTAAAAAGAGAGAAGAGTAAAAGGCCTCTGACACTCCCGGAGAAGTGTAGTAGAAGTCCAGACACTGTTTAACCTCATACATCACACACACACACACACACACACACAAGTAGCAGCCCTACATAGCAACACAGAGCCAGGTCTTTCCAGGGCGAAAAGAGATGTCTCTCTGCTGCTCCATGCAACCTACAAAACTGTACACTCTAATGATTATATATTCAAAAATGTCTCTCTTCTGATTTCTGAAACTTACTAAAGTGCTCCAAAAGGCCATAAATGTAGTGCTGATACATGACATGTTTGACATTAGATTTGGGAAGTATTGACTGTACTGTACACAAGGTCTGCTTCATGAAAAATACCAAGGCAGGAATTTTTAAAGGTCATGGCTTACTCTTTCAGGATAGTGTTCAAAAGCTGCTGTATTCTGTAAGGGAGTAGGATGGGTTAATAGTTTTTCTTTTTGAAAAAGTCTTTCTTTTTGTAATGCCCAGCAAACTACTTGAAATTGCATTTGAACATGTCTTTCATTTTTAATAGCCAGCAGAATCTATGAATATACACACAAATATGAAATATGGAAATGCACTCATGTTCTCATATCACCTGGCATAGTATCACTACTAGCTAGCTAGCTAGTTCCCCTTGGAAATCAATAAAGTAAATCTATATCTATCTTGTTTTTTTCACTTATATTGGCTCACTAGAATTTCAGTATCAAAGTTTCACTTAGCATTTAAATATTCTCAAAAATGACTAACATTCGCTAAGTTAGTAAGTTAACTAGCTTAGTATGCTGGTCCACTGATGGAGTTAATACATAATGCTCCCCAAATCAGTATTTTTTCTTACTGAAGTACTAAGAACACTGAAAAAGAGTCTAATTAAGTTTAATTAAAAAGAAATATATATATATATATATATATATATATATATATATATATATATATATATATATATATATATAACGCTAAACACTAACCTACTGGAATCCACTACTTATTTAGCAGCATGGTTTTTTTTTTTTTTTTTTTTTTTAAGTTTAGGGGTACTTTCAAGTAAGGCTGGGTGATATATCAATATCATGATGAATGATTGCGCAATACAATTTTCTGAGATACCATTGATATGGTGATGTATTTTTAAAAACATTTTTAATTATTATACATTAAATAGTAATGAATGGATGCTGTTGATTTGATGTAATTTTTTGTACTGTGTCTTTGTTGGCATTAACGAAACATATCATCAAACTCAGGTTAACTTTTTTGTTTATTTTCTACTGTTTTGCAGACAGTTTGTTAGCTAAATTATATATCGTGATACACATTGTGTATCGTAGAAATGTCCTCAAGTATCATGATATGATATTTTTGTCATATTGCCCAGCCCTACTTTCAAGTGAATGTATTTTGTATTTATAAAATAAATATTTAAGCATACCCCATCCAGGGTGTCCCTTGCTTTGTGCCCCATGCCCCCTGGGATAGGCTCCAGGTTCCCCGTGACCCAGTAAGGATAAGTGGTACAGAAAATGGATAGATGGATATTTAAGCATACACAGGATAAAAAGCAGGTGATATAAACTGACAAATTAAGGTATGACACATTACTGAACAGTTACTTAATAGTATCTGATTTACCATGAACGCTCAATCAGTCTATGAACTGTGGAGCTGTAAATCAATACCAATTCCAATTTATACAAAAACACATGGTATTGCTCATTGTTCAAAAAGACAAACAGCCCACACACACTGCTAAAATGACATAAAAATTTCCTAATCACAGCCTTCATTAAGCAAAATGTATCACTTAGAACACATACAAAAATTAGTCTCTGGCACAAAAACAACACAAAACTGTGAGACTCTACAGAACTTGTCTTTTTTGGGAGCAACAAGCAAAAATATACAAGCCAATTAAAGACAAAGCAGCCCATTTAAGCAAATGTACTACACTCACTGCTTTATGGAAATGAGGCTTCATTCCAGCTCTGTACATTTGTTAACTTGCTGTTGCCCAAGGCAAGGCATTAGTCATCAACACGCGCACACGCACACGCGCACACACACACACATACATGAAAGGAACGAGACAGCGCTGGCTGCTGTTCAGTATCCTGCACACGGAGCAGACTGCTGCAGCTAGTGCCCAGCATTGATCTCCTCATCCTCCACCCAGAACAATGGAAGGGAAAAAAGCACCATTCCACCACCAGCCTTGTGCATGTGCACAGATTCAATTTTACAGTGACACACAGAGTCTGAACTCGGTTGTCTCGTGGTTGTGTTTATTAAGGGGGACTGTATTCCCTCGTGTTACACAGAGCCTTGAACTCTTAATAGAAATAAATGCCATGCACAGAAGCTGCTCCTCTCATCATGGCTTGTGTTAGTGCTTAAATTAAGAAGGACATTAAAATATGCACCACTAGTGAAACACAAACATTGAGTGTTATCAGGTCCTAGTATGCTAATAGCTGGACTGGAGTAAAGCATTAAGAAAATTGCTATTTGACAAATGAAAGTCTATTTAGAGCTCCTTTGAGTAAGTATCCTGTGATATCGATTCATAGCTACTGGAATGTTCTAGACACAGGGAATATTGCCGGGACAATTAAAGATTTTCAGATTGTTCTAAGATAATGGTTAAGATGAAATGTCTTTGCATAACATGATCAGAATTGAGAATTTTCTCAATATAAGGAAAAGTTTATTTCTGTGTACAGCACTGACAAGGCTAAGGTCAATGGACACAAATTAGACAGCAAGGAGAAAAAAAACCCCAAACATTCTTGCACTCAGCAGCTGTGTGGATTCTTCCTGAAGTTGTAAATCCCGATTGAATCAATTCCCCTCCAAATGTCATTCCACTCACGTACTTCTGTGGCATAATCAGGTACTTTCACCCTCATGTCAATCATAAGACACCCCTGAATAATTCATAGAAATATTTTTTATTTATCTCTGCATTTTGCCAATGCCAAGAGTAAAAAAAAAACTTAGGAGAAGTCGAAGCTCTGAGTAGACACAGACGCACAACACCTCACATAGTGAACAATGCTTTCATCTTTAATCCAAGTGCTGGAAGGCTGGGGTTGTCTGGGTCTACACAGACACACACGCATTATTAATTCACTTTCTCACTGAGATCTGATAACGTTTTCATATTTTAACTGTAGAGGGCTGGTGTCAGAGAAGCTCTATGAAGTTAATCTTGTTTGTCTTAATAATAAATAATTTTAATTTTTAAACATCTCTCTTTGGATTGCATTCAATAACATAGTGTAAAGCTGGATCAAATATTCAGAAAAAAAACAAAACATACATACTTCTCTTTTGAAAGGACTCACTCCACACATGCCTCAAAATGAAAAACAGCTTTGTCTGATCCTGAAAGTGACAACTATCTTAAAATCCTTAACATCACATATGAATCAACTGCTGCAGTCAAGTGAGTCTAATGATATGGTTGTAATTTGAAGCTGAGTAAGGCTGTAAATGACTGAAGCAGTACCAGGTGTGGTAACTGTTACTGATTGGCAGCTACCTGACAGCCAGGGAGTGTGTGCAGTCTAAAATTAGATGAGTGCATGTGTAGGCTGAGACACTGAGTGTGTGTCACCAAAAGATGACTAAACTGCCATTCATGCCAAACAATCACTGTGGGACAGAAGAATTATACAAGTACGTGCTTACAGTGCAGAGAATTTCAGGAGCATAAATCCTTCTTTTATTTTACCAGCATATGAAACACTTAATGTTAATCTAATTAAGTCCATAATAGTGATGCTAGTGTTCGAGTACAATACCCAGTTATTAGCTCTAGCAGTAACTGGTATATTGTTCCTATATAGATGCCACGTGTAACGATGTATGATGACAGAATCAGATTACTATTGTAATGTATTGTTTGCTGGCACAATACAGTAGAAGTGTCTGACATATATTTACTATTGATAGGATGATGAATTAATTAATTATTGCCCCAGCTGAGAAGACACATTTACAGCTATGCATAGAAAGCCTTTTCTAATCACTCTTTAAATTCAGTATTTCTCTATACTGGCAAGCCCTGTTAGCATCACTAATTAGTAGCCTGATTTGCTACCATTTGGTCTTCAGTGTCATAATATATGCTGGAACAACCCAATAGCATTGCAGCACTTACAGTGCCCTAGATGAATATTGGCACCCTTGGTAAATATGAGCAAAGATGGCTGTGGAAAATGGTCTTTATTGTTTAACCTTTTGGTAAAAAAAAAAAAAAAAAAAAAAAAAAAAATCACAAAAATACTCTCATGGATATCAAACAGTTGCAAGCACAACACAGGTTTATATATATATATATAAAAAAATCTTTGTTAAATATAGGTGTGCAACAATTATTGACACCCCTATGAATTCACATGATATAATTTCCATTGATATTTAAAATATTTTTAGTACACCTGGGTGACTAGAAACAGTAAATTGTTCAACCATGACTTCCTGTTTCACAGGGGTATAAATATGAGGTAACACATAGGCCAAATTCACTTAGTCATTCATCACAGTGGGTAAGACCAATGAATATAGAGGTTATATGCAGCAAAAGGTTGTAGAGCTTCATAAAATTGGAAGTGGTTAAAAGAAAATAGCACAAGCATTGAAAATGTCCTTTTCTAACATCAGGGCATTCATTAAGAAGTTCCAGTCAACTGGAAATGTTATGAATCAACCTGGAATTGGACGTCTGTCTATATCGTCTCAATGCACTGTGAAGAGGATGGTTCAAGTGGATAAAAAAAATCTCCAAGGATCACAGCTGGAGAATTGCAGGTTAGTTGTGTCTTGGGGTATGAAAGTCTCCAAAACTACAATCCGAAGACACCTACATCTCCACAAGTTGTTTAGAAGGGTTTCAAGAAAAAGGCCTTTACTCTCATTCAAAAACAAATTCAAGCGTCTTCAGTTTGCCAGACACTACTGGAACTTCAAATTGGATCAGGTTCTATGGTCAGATGAAACCAAAATAGAGCTTTTTGGCAATAAACACCAGAGGTGGTTTTGGCGCACACAGAGAGGTAGCCATATGGAAAAGTACCTCATGTCCACAGTTAAATATGGTGGTGGCTCTTTAACGTTTTGGGGCTTTTTTCTGCCAGAGGACCTGGACATTTTGTTAGGATATATGGCATTATGGACTCTATCAAATATCAACAGATATTAAATGAAAACCTGACTTCCTCTTCCAGAAAGCTTAAAGTAGGCCATGGTTGGATCTTCCAGCAGGACAATGATCCAAAACATACATCAAAATCAACAAAAAAGGTTTACTGACAACAAAATCAAGGTCCTGCCATGACCCCTCCCAGTACCCTGACTTAAACCCATAGAAAACCTGTGAGGTGAACTGAAGAGGAGAGTCCACCAGCATGGACATTGAAATGTGAAGGATCTGGAGAGACATGTATTCTCCAACCTAATTGGGCATTATAGGAGAAGAACAGAGCTGTTATCTTGGCAAAGGGAGGTAGCACAAAGTATTGACTAAAAGGGTGCCAATACTTGTTGCACACCCATATTTAACAAAGTTTTTTTTTTTTAGAAACCTGTGTTTTGTTTGCAATTGTTTGATATCCATGAGAGTGGAGTATTTGTGTGAATTTTTTTTAACAAAAGATCAAAAGGTTAAACAATAAAGACAATTTTTCTAGCCTTCTTTCACATTTACCAAAGGTGCCAATATAAGTGGAGGACAGTGTATGTAATATTGGATAATTTTCTGCAATAAATAAGTGACCAAGTATAATATTAGTGGAGGGCACTGTATCTGTTGAAAAAATGTCTGCATTCAAAAAAAATATCCATATTCCAATGTTCCCTGGATAGCCGAGATAACCTTAGTTAACCTTGGTCCAAAACACTTAAGAGCTGCAGCCACACAGACAGACCCACACAATTACTGGCACTGCACACCCTCACTCATGCAAAACACCTATACTTCTCTAAAGCATAATACCTGAAACTAATGCTTTAATGTAATTCATATACAGATTTGATTGTTAATATTGAATAAGGCAGAACATCCAATTAGAAAAACCAACAAATGATCTGTCAGATTAATATTAGTGACACATCAGAGGAGTCACGGTAGACTGCACCAATTAGTTACATAGTAATTCACAACTGACTAACAGCCATATTACTCCAAGTTGTTTATCTTGATATGGTCTGGAATATATAAACATACGGCAACTGTCTCCCCATGCAGTTATTTTAACCACATTAAAATTGGTTGCCATAGCAATATGAGAGAGAAGAGATAGCAAGGGAGAGAAAGCAGGCTCTGAATATTCTGAAAAGAACAATACAGTGCAACATTATTTTAAGAAAATTGTCCCCATTTGTGTAATGGCTTTGCATAAAATCCCTCATTTGAAAACATTAAAATCCAAAGAACATATGTGCGCACAAATGTGGCCTGATCAAAATACCCCAACCCTAAGTCACGTTGCCTTTTGTTCACTCGTGTTCCGCACATGTTGATGTTTTAGCCTGATATTGAAAGGCAACACTGAATGGACTGTCCTTCCCTTGGTTCTCTTTCCCTTCCTTTTGTGTTGAAAAATATGTCTACGGAACCATACTGCCTCCAGAAATAATACTGTTGGTTAAAATAGTTTTCATGCATTTGATCACTGATATAAAGCATTTATCTGCTTTCAGTCTACATGATTGAAAATGTGAAGTAGTTGATCGCTCTCCTGCATTACATATTTTACATATTCTATATTTTACAATATATTTAACTGATGGTTAAAAACACCTAACATCCACTTTTGTAACATAAATAAAGAAATGCAAATATAAGATAGCTAGATCTAAAAATGAGCGGTGATGTTCAGATGCATGTAAGTTATATTGCGGTATCTATGTGCAAATGTCACTGAAAAATGTTAAATGTTAAAATGGTTCACATTAAAAAAAAAAAGAAAAGAATTGAATCTAAAGAGAAAAGACAAATATTAAAATGTAAAATATTAGAATTGTTCACCTTCAAAATGTAGTCTATGGTAGTCTGAGGAGAAATTACACATATTAGTAAAGAACAAGGATTTATACATTTACAAACACAAGTCATATAGACCTAGAATATGCCATGCAATAGGTTAGTGTTAGTCAAGGCCATGATTAATTTACTCTGTTGAAAATAATATTAAATAGCATGAATACATTTTTAACATGTGTTCTTGATAATGTACCATTTACATTTTCCATTGGGAAACAATACCTTGCATGAGATTATATTTATAAGGCATATATATATATAATGAACTGGCTGAGCTCTTTCATGGGCTGCCAGGCTTTGTTATCCAGTCAGTGGAAAAACAATATATATTGACATTGTAATCATGTTTGTAATCTTTTCAGAAATAGAAACTCTTTAATATCTCAAACCTAAATCCTGATTGTGTTATGGTGTTATGACAGCTTCTGTGATGTCCTTCTATTAGCCTGCTTTCTAAAGACACATTCTCACACCTTTAATGATGATGGCCTTCTGCAAAGCGCTACTGAATTTCAATGCACTGATTTAGAGTACTGTAATTAACTGCAGACAAGGTGAGAGGTGACAAGGCATTGAGATGTTTCCTTTTTATGAAAACATCTGTTCAGTAGTAAATCAATTACTAGCATTACTGAAAATTAAGAGGATTTCTGTTGCTTATTATATATGGAAGAAAAAAAAACAAAAAACAGCACCTGGCTTGAACACTGGACGTACCATGCAGGAGTGATGTGGTGACAGCTACACCGAGCTACCAAATGCATTACACTATAATGAAACACTGCAAAAGTAATTAAATGCAACAACCGGACTGTATTTACTGCTACAACCACAGCATCTAAAGCCTCAATCAAACACACGGCATCAAATGCTACAATGCCTTAAAAGTAGTACCATGTAAATCACATTATAGGAGAGGGCGAGGCTTAGAGACAGGAACCTTTGAATAACATGTGCTCTCCTTGCTGCACATACAAACATGCCGAACAAGCGTCATGGCAACCACTTCCACTGGCAAGATGCTGAAAATCACTGAGATATGGAGCCGACACAGAGACAGTGAAAGGAAGCCAACAGGGCACATTAAACCCCCCCATAGACTTTAATTGAGCTCTAAGAGTCCTTTTGTTCCACACAAAATGGGACGAGTGAATGTCTGTGTTCCTTCATCAAGACTAGATTTGACTGCAGTATCACATTAACAAAGACACAGATTATTCGCTGTACTATATGCATAGGTAAGCAAGTTTCAGTATTCATATGAACAAGTTACACAAAAGGAATGTGTCACTGATGTAAAATGCTGAATCACAAGTCTGCAAAGAAACCACCAAATTGTTTAACAGTTTAACAAAGGGTTTAACAATTGTCTATATTAAATTTGTACTGCAATATGTATGTTGTATTTCCTTAAGATTTATGCAGGAGTCTGTGTATTTAATTGTTTAATTGACATAATTGTCACAGTCTTGGCCTGCAAATATCACAACCATAAAAACACTTGTGAACTTGTCAGACTGGAAAAAGCAATTTTTTTTTTTTTTTTTTTTTTTTTTTTAAAAGAGAAAACCCCATAGGAGTCTTTTGTTGAGATTATTTCCTCCTTTGTTTTTGCCCCCTGAAGGCGTGTATGCATGGCAGGGCACAGGGCATTTTACCAAAGCAAGCTGCCTGTTTCTGCCAATGTAGCAGCCACTGATCTCTTTCTCTTTCCTTGTCACAAATCACAAATTCTGACCTTTCACAGCACATCTTACCTTACATCAAAGGAGCAATATAGTCATATGCAAGTAACAACTGTGCATAATTTCAGGCCATTCTAGCATCAAAAGCAGACAAATAGATTTGCCTCTGTGCACACACACACACACACACACAATATAGGTACTGATTTTTATTTTATTTTATGACTTCTACATTATCGGGTCAGTACAAAAAACATTTTAGATTTCAATATACATATATAAATAAGATAATATAATAAGTAAAGAGAGAGACAGACAGATAGATAATTAATAGGAGGTAGATTATATATATACACAAATGTGTGTGTGTGTGTGTGTGTGTTTGTGTGTGTGTGTATCAGGGTGTTACACTGTGGAAAAAAGACTACCACTGCATTATATCAGTGTGTGCACTACATCCATCATTATTTGGACTATTTCAATTGACACAAAATTGTAAATATAATAAATTATATAGGTTACAGTGTCAGTGTCATTGAAATATACTTAAATATACTATATAGATTTAGTAATTACATTATATTCCCATTAGGGATGGTAATAATAAATTGGGCAGATAGAGTCACAAAAAGATAGAGAACGAGAGACAGAAATACTGTTCAGATTGCAATCAGGTGACTAATATGAGGTGTGGAAATAAACCTATTCATGAGTGAGTATGTGTCTCTGCAGATAAATAAATGTGTGTGTACCTCTGCATTAGTATCCAGCCTTTTTTCTGCACAGTGCGAGTATTTGTGTATGTGTGTGACTATATGTGTGCATGCTGAGAAGCGTTGCTGCACTCAGCTGATTCCTTGCTTAAGGGAAAAAAGGACTGGTGGAGGAGTAACAATGGAAGCAGATAATGAGGCACAGTGCCACATTCAGACCCACTGTCTCCCTCTCTCTTCACCTCGCTCCTACAGACAACTGGCACCATGTTAAACCGTTTACACTGAATTTGATTTAATTATGGCTGCAATAAGCAGGATTTCACATTTTTGCTGTCAGTTATAGCTTACAGATGCTCTGTTCTGGCTGACCACAAAGCATATTATAACATTAGGTAATATAAAAAAAAAAAAAAACCACTGCTGACCTGACCACTGCCAAAAAAAAAGAAGCTTTTTCTCAGAATATGGACCACAACAAGATCCCACATGACTGTATAACACCCAGTGATATATTGCTCACTGGGATGATCATATTGTCTGTTTCACCCACTATACTATTTAAACCATTGAAAAGTTGCCAAAAATTGCAAAAATAACAGCAATCATTATATCATAGATTATACTTGTTTCCTGAATTGGAACAGATGAACAGCGAATAACAAAGAGTAAGAAATAATATCACAAAAATGCTAGAATTTCTTTATAGTTGATAAAAGGATAGCATAGGCACAACGGAAAACGCAGAGGTGGAGGAAGCTCTAGGAGCATTAAGAATTATACAAGAGAAATAAAACCATAAGCATTTTAATATCAATGTCTACATGGAGTAGTAATTGTTCCAGCACTACTTATACTGGGGGAAAGATCTGAAGTACGTACAAAGACATTTAACTACAGGACACAAAAATGAAGAAATAAGCTGGGGAGAAAACAGACAAAAAAAACCCCCCAAAACCCAGAATTGGTTCAAACTAAAAGGTTGTCCAAATAGAAATAATGCCTGAAGCTTCATCACATACTTATAACTAAAGCATGACCAATCAGCCTAATGACAGAAGCTAGTATCATACCCAGAACTGCCCTTTAAACCTATTAATGGCAATCCGTCATTGAAGAAAGCCACTAAGGATCTAAACCAATCCTCTGAAGAGAAAGCACTAATACCCATCAGATCAGCTTTCCACTTAATGACAAACACAGTCTCAAGCTAAACGAATGGTAAAAGAATGATCAGCTACAGTAGATGAGGCACCAGTTTCAGATGCTGGGCAATTATCTGTATTGACAGATAAGAATCCACTCAGCTGAGTGACGAACATGAGTCAAAGTGATATTATTTCTGAAACAACAGATACTAAAATGCAAATGTCTTTCAAAGACTGAACACCATTGAGAAATCCCAGGGGGGCTTTAATTACAGTCATAACAGTTGTGAATAGTTTAATCATAAATTCAAGGCAAGAATCTAAATCTAATTAAGTTAACATTAATAATATTGACAAAATTATTTAATATCACAAAAACACATAAAATGTAATAAGACATAGTCTTACCTTAAATGAAGAATATTTGTGAGTTCAAATTTCTGTAAAAAAAAAAAAACAGAAATAAATTCCTTATTAAATACAAATCATGAAGGAAGGCTGGTGGAAAGGTATGACGCATGGAGTGATAAATGCACATCCAGTGCAACGTCACAGTTTGACACATTGTGCTATCTGTCTATCAATTCCCCAATCTAAAAAGAAAGACATCAAATAATGATATGCCTGTATGCTATCCTTGCATTGGCAGCAGCAATGCAAATATTTACTAATACACTTAATTCTCTTGACTCGAAATCCCTTTATCCTGTTTATTTATTTATTTTTATTGTAGTCTGTTTTATCTATAATAGAGTAGCATTTTAACAGTATGGCTCCTACTACCTTGCTCTAGCAGGTACAGATCTTACAGCCATATTGTCATGTTCATAAAGTTAACACATATCATCTAATGCAATCCAGTTTTTATTATCTCAGCAGAACAAATTTATGATTAACGGCTGTTATGTTGGTTCAAGCAATGTCTAGAATGTCAGCCCGAGCCCCTGCGTGGGCCTTGTGAATGCTCCCTCATTACAGAAGAGAGCAATTCTCAAGGGATTGGGCAAAGAGGCAGATCTCTGCCTGACACAGCTGCCTGTTCTCACAATGAGATTCACTCGCTATTATCTATAGCAGCCTACACATTATTAGAATTGAAAAAAATCTAATTTCTAATTTAAAATCTAATTTTGTTAATTTCCAGAATGGTGTACCTTACATATAACACACGCACACACACACACACACACACACACACACACACACACACACACACACACACATGCTACTCCAGAACAGAATATACAGAATTATCATACTAGTGTATATGAAATACAGTATATTTCTTAGGAACACATATGAAAAATGCTATATTTATTTGCTTAGATATAATTTCTACAAATAAAAGATTACTGTACTCTTATGATCTAATTAGTACCCTCTATTACTGTACTCTTATGATCTAATTAGTACCCTCTATTACTGTACTCTTATGATCTAATTAGTACCCTCTATGTGCTATGAAAGCTTCTTCTAATGGCTTGCTGCATTGGGTTTGAGAGTTGATCACATCAGTTGTGTATAATAGTCGGCTGCAGGGATACAGTACAATCCTTTTTACAGTTTCTCAAGAAAATATGCCTATGATGAAGTCTAATCAGTGTAGACTAATTAGGTCAATTCTACCACTGCAAGCCATGAATTAACACATGATGCTGACAATGAAAAACAGCAGATGCACTTACCATTCATTTTCCTGAGATCCTCAAGAAACCTGACAGCAGTGACGGATGGAGCAGCTTCGTGTATCATATACGCGGTAGATGGAGTATTGCTTAAGGAGCGCATATCATAAAGACACCGACACTGTTAGAGAGCGGTGAGGCTTTTACTCAGCCGGCAATCGGCGCCTTTTCACAGACTCATTGAGGAGCAGAAACACTGTTCTGGCCGACAGGCAAACAATGGTGCAGGCAGGGAAGCGCTGACGGCTCCGCCGGCCACGTGACCAAGCTCCACCAATCACCGCACGGCTTGAGGGGTCGCCTGCTTGGAACGGTTAACTGTGGATGTTGCCAGATTGGGATAATTCGTTCCCACATGGGGTTCTACACTGCAACAGCTGGGGAAAATTTGTACTCTGGGGGTGGAATTTATTAGTTATATGTTGGATTGTTCTGCAGCGAAAAATATATAATGAAATTAAATGAAATGTTTCTATTTCATTCATCAATTAATGTTTTCATTCATTTTCCGTAACCGCTTTATAGTGGTCAGGGTCGTGATGGATCTGGAGCCTGTCCTGGGAACACTGGGTGCAGGGCAGAAATACACTCTGGATGGGACACTAGCCCATCACAGGGCTCCATACACACACACACACACACACACACACACACACACACACACACACACACACACACACACACACACACACACACACACACACACACACACACACACACACGCACGCACACACATTCACACACTCATTAACAACGAGGGCAAGTTAGCCAGTTCAACTACTTCCATATTGTGGGAGCTGGGAGGAAACCGGGGAACCCAGTGGAGACTGATGTGGACATGGGGAGGACATGCAAAACTCCACACAGACAGTAACTTGAGCTCAGGATCAAATCGATGACCCTAGATCACACTACCCCCTGTGCCACCGTGCCATTTTGAGAAGTTTCTAACTATTGGATTATGACTATAGAAATCTGTAAATAGTAAAACAACCAATAAGATAAAATGCCTTTGCATTTAAATGGAAGACATTTCCTTAGGTATGCTCTTTTGAGGTTTTCAAAGGTAATTGGTTGCGCTAAGATTCTTGGAGAACTTGCAATAGTTTTCCTGTCTCTGCTGATAAAATCTCAAATTTGGTATATTACTTAATATGGTCCATTATACATATATTCCCTGAGGAATTATTGTCACCCTTCAGCAAAATTAGCAATTTATTATGAAATAAACTACACACAATAATTAACAGTTCCACTTACACAACAGTACAAACTACTGTATTTATAATTTTCCATCAAAGCTTCTTAACATAACTAGTTTTTTTTAATGCTCTAGCAAAAATATAAGTGCTAAAGTAATTGACACCCCTAAAGAATATTTTGAATAAATGCAAACAAATTAATATTAATAAAAACATGATGATGATGATGATGATTATCTTGTTCTTAATCCCCAGGAACTCCTTTAACCATATTGTGTTACCTGGGGTAGAAATATGATGTTGCAAACATTTACATTACATCACATTACATTTTTCATTTAGCAGACGCTTTTATCCAAAGCTAATTACAAATGAGAAAATACAAGCAAAGTGATATATCAAGCAGAGAACAATACAAGTAGTGCTACCATACAAGATCCATTAATTGAGTTCCAGAAGAAGCAAAGTGCGCAGAGTAGAGGTGTAAGTGCAAATTTTTTTATTTTATATTTTTTTATGGGTTGGTTTGGTGTTCACGGAAGAGGTGGGTCTTTAGCTGTTTTTTGAAGATGGTGAGAGATTCTGCGGTCCGGATTGAGGTTGGAAGTTCATTCCACCACTGAGGAACAGTTAGTTTGAATGTTCTTGAAAGGGACCTTGAGCCACGCTGAGTAGGTACTACTAAGCATCGGTCGCTAATTGATCGCAGATTGTGTGAATGAACGTAAGCCTTCAGGACATAGTTGAGGTAGGAGGGTGCTGTTCCTGACAAGGTCTTGAAGGTGAGCATCAAGGCCTTGAATTTGATGCGGGTGGCTACAGGAAGCCAGTGGAGGGAGATGAAGAGGGGTGTGACATGGGTTCTCTTGGGCTGGTTGAAGACGAGGCACGCTGCAGCATTCTGAATCATTTGAAGGGGTTTGATGGAGCTGGCCAGGAGGCCCGAGAATAGTGAGTTGCAGTAGTCCAGTTCTGAGATAACAAGAGCCTGGACTAGTATCTGTGTAGCCTGTTTGGTGAGGTAGGGTCTGATTTTCTTGATGTTGTACAGGATGAACCTTCAGGACCTTGCAGTTGTTGAGATGTGGTTTGTAAAGGTCAAGCTGTCATCAAGAATCACCCCAAGGTTCCTGGCCATCCTGGTTGGCTTGAGTGGGGTTGAGCCAAGCTGCACAGTGAGGTTGTGGTTGATTGAGGGACAGGCTGGGATGACGAGAAGCTCAGATTTTGCCACGTTGACCTTAAGGTGGTGTTCCTTCATCCAGACTGAGATGTCCGACAGGCAAGCAGATATACATGCAGAGACGGATGGATCATCAGGCTGGAAGGACAAATAGAGCTGGGTGTCATCAGCATAGCAATGATATGATAAGCCATGAGACTCAATCACCTGGCCTAGAAATGTAGTGTAGATAGAAAAGAGGAGTGGACCCAGAACTGACCCCTGTGGAACGCCAGTTGTGAGTTGGTGAGTTTCTGAAATACCTCCCCTCCATGATCCCTTGAAGGATCTGTCTGAGAGATAGGATTCCATCCAGCGCAGAACCGTTCCGGTAATGCCCAGGCTGGAGAGAGTTGACAGGAGGATCTGATGGTTCACAGTGTCGAAAGCAGCAGAGAGGTTGAGTAGGATGAGGACAGATGATCTAGAGGTTGCTCTTGCTAGTCGTAAGGCTTCAGTGACAGAAAGCAGAGCAGTCTCCGTGGAGTGATTGCTCATTTAAATTCCTTTGTCATCCATAAGCATGGGGAAAACCAAGGGGAAGAAAGCAGACAAATGGATGTTGACCTGTACATACTAGGTAAAGGATATTCAAATTTCATAAGCAATTAAAATAACATTAAATACAATTTGTGTCCTAATAAAAAGTCTCATATGTCTGAAACATTTGAAAAACTTGCCAAGAATGGAACCCATGAGAACAAACTAACTATGAGCAAACAAAATGCAGTGTCTAAACGCCTAAAGGCATCATGTGTTGTGGTCAGACGAGACCATGAGCAAACTTTTTGGTCATGAACACCATCAGCATTTTTGGTCACAAAATAACATTGCATACAAGGAACACCTGATACCCACTGTAAAATATGATCATTAATGCCCTGGGGTTGTTTTGTGGCAGGAGGTAAAGTGGTTTTTGAGAAGCTGATGGCATCCTGAATTCTGTTATGTACCAGTATACAACCCCTGGCAAAAATGATAGAATCACCACACTTAGAGAATGCTCACAACTCATAGCAAATAAACAAATGTGTCAGATATGACACAAAACATCTTTTGCTTAATAGCTGAACATTCTGGCTTCATGAAACATACCTCAAGCAAATTAAATTATTTTAATTAATGGCATATTTTTTCCCCCCAGATCAAGTAGTGGAAAAAATTATGGAATCATCAAGAAAAAAAAATCACAATTAGTACTTTTATGATGGCCTGAATTCTTTGAGTCATGGACTTCACTAATGAAAAACAATATTCTCCATCAAGCTGGTTCCAACTTTCTCTAATAGCGGTTGACTTGTCATGGACCAATATTTTAAATTTCCACCATAAATGTTAATCTGATTGAGATCCGGACTGTCTGTTGGCCATGTTATTGAGTTGATCTGCCTTTCCTGAAGAAAAGCTTTAATACTCTTTGCTCTGTGGAACGATGCATGATCATCCTTAAAAATGACTTCATCATCACTGAAAGACTGTTGAGGTCTCCTCTGGTCCTTTGAGGTCTCCATTCATCCCCATATCATAAATGAGTGGGGAAATTTGATTGTTTTCTTTAGGCAGTCATCTTTATATGTTTCATAGGAACAAGAAGAAAAAAAAACAGACAAAAGTTCCAGCATGGATCCAATGTAGATTCATGATTCATCACTGAATCTCAGTTTCATCCAATAATCCACACTCTATGATTGGTTCTCTTTAGCCCACTGTAACCTTGTTTTCTTTTGTCTGGGTGTTAATGCTGGTTTTTGTTTGGGTTTTCTATACGTAAATCCCATTTCATTCAGCTGATTTCTTACAGTTCTGTCACAAACATTGTCTCCTGTTTCTGCCCATCTGTTTTTCATTTGTTTTGTTGTGCATTTTCTAGTTTCGAGGCATATTGCTTTGAGTTTTCCATCCTCATGCTTGACGTCTTCCTTGGTCTCTCCGTATGTTTTCCTTTTATAACCTTCCCATTTTGTTTATAGCCTACTTGCACCACATTTTAGACACAGCTGACTGGGAACAACCAACATCTTTTGCCACACTCCATGTTGGATTTCCTTCTTGCAGGAGTTTTATAATCCTTTCCATTGTTTCAATTGACAGCTCTCTTATTGAGGCCATGTTTCCTTTCAAAAAGTCCAAGGTTAAGGTCTGTAAGTACTCTCTTTTAACTGCAGACTAATTTACATTTTTAGACTTGTACTGGTATTTGTTTTCGAAGGCAATTCCATATTTTTTCCTCAACATTGAGTGATTCAATAATATTTTCCACTACTTGATCTTGAAAAAAATATGCCATTAATTAAAACAATTTAATGGAATTTGTTTGAGGTATGTTTCAAGAAGCCAGAATCTTCAGCTATTAAACAAAAAATTGTTTTGTGTCATAAAACAATTGTGATTTGTTTATTTGCAAAGGGTGAGCATAGTCTAAGTGTGGTGATCCAATAATGTTTCCCAGGGGTTGTATTTCAGCCCAAAAGCTGGTTGCCCCTTGCTTGTAGGTTCAGAATTGGCCATAGCTTTAAACATACTGATTTGCCAAACATGTTTCCAGATCAACACAGAAATGTTTCATGAACCACAAAATCAGAGTTTTGTAAAGACCATCTCAGTGCCCAGATTTGAACCCGACTGAAGACGTGGTAAATGTTCTGCTTGATAGTTTGTACTGACCAAACTGCAGTAAGAGCCTTATTATTTTTATTCTCTCCAGGGAAGGTGATACAACATATCAATTGTAAAGGTGTGACAAATTTTTTAGTCTACTTTAAAAAACAAACAAAAAAACAACAACAAAAAAACCTTTTTGTGTCAAAATGAATAAGATATCACTTATTGCATGTGTTATTCTTTATATATATATATATATATATATATATATATATATATATAAATTTTGCTCGTTTCAACTGTACATATTACATACTCCCTCTTGTTCTGTAAAATTTATGCTTGCTCATGGAGTACATGCGTCTGCACCGCTGGAGTGGTGTGTGTGTTCGGTATTGCGCCCTCTGTTGGACACTGTTGCTCATTTCAAGCCGGCAGCCTTGGCCAGGTGCAGTACAAATCACCCTGCGATCACAAGAAAGGGATGAGATCGGTGTCTACTGGGAGATCAGCCTATTCCCACAAAGCGTCCTACCAGGCAATGTATTAATTATGCATGCTCATCATAGGAACTAAATTGTTTCTGATAAATTTGTATATGCATCAACTTGTGAAAATGTCCCTGCATCACGATTCTGTTTATTTCCCACTGAGGAACCAATTGAACTAGAATTAGGTGTGTTTCATTTAATTAGGCTAATTACTTATTATGAACTGCATGTGTATTAAACCATAAAAAAAACTGCTGTACCGATAGAAAGAAGTCTCATCTTTGTTGTGACGCATGTACAAATGTACACTAAAAACCATAAGAATCTGTAAAACATTTGTAAACGTGTGTAAATGTGCAACGCCATATATAGACCTACGTTTCTAAATATAGCACTTAAATTGATCTTTTTCACTAAATTATTAAATGCTGCCCTCTGCTGGCGAACACAATAAATTACACTTATTGAGAGGTTATCAGTAGCCATATGATGTGTGTTTCATTTAACCATTTTACATTACGTTAATGTTTTAGTTTACATTATTTATTTAATATTTAGGTAGATGTGTAATGGAAATGCACATTCTGTTAAAACTAGACACCATGTAGATATAAAATCAAAGTGATGTTATGATTTGTTTAGATTGTAATGTCGGTTGTATAAACTTTGTTCTCAGTGGAATAATCCTTCATGGAAAATATCACTTACACGGGGCCAAACATATAATGAGTCTTTATTGGTCACATATACAAAGTGAAATTCTTTTCTTCGCATACTCCAGCATGTTAGGAAGCTAGGTCAGATCGCAAGGTCAGCCATGATACAGCGCCCCTGGAGCAGAAAGGGTTAAGGGCATTGCTCAAGGGCCCAACAGTGGCAGCTTGGCAGTGCTGGGGCTTGAACCACCGACCCTCCAACCAGTAACCCAGAGCCTTAACCACTAAACCACCACTGCTCCATACCACCACTGCCCCATATAAAAAATTGCACCTTACAAATGTCTTGGCAATAAAAATTTCTATTACATCATTGACATAGCTAAAACTGATGGAAGACCAAATGTTACCTGTTTTTAATGTCAGTGTCAGTGTTTTTATCAGTGTTGATTCCGTTTAGTGTTGATGTGTTATTTTGCATTTTGACTTGCTTAGGACAGTATGTGATCTTGCATTTATACAGTCATGAGACCTGTGCTGGTCTTTTTATTTTATTTTATTTTATTTTATTTTATTTTATTAATTTGACACTGGGTGTCAGTAGCAGCACTGTTTTGGTGTAAAATACGAACACACATTTTTGGTGTAATATAAGAAGCCAACCTCTAACCCTAATCCTGTATGACTAGCATCATTTCCTTACACAAACATGTTAATTGTACATGATGGCACTGATGCTTTGCTAACTAAAAGGGGCATTAAAGGTCAGCATCTGGCAAAGATGATCAATTTGTGCCAGATTCTGTAGAGTGTTTGAAGAATGTACCAAAATGAATAATGATGCTAAGGATTTCAGCATGTTTGTAAGAAAGTGAACGTCATCTCATTTCCATGTTGGCTACTCCAATTACTGTGATGCTACTAAAGAGGGATTAAGTCATCAGTGAAGTCTGATAAATTAGACAGACAAATTATTAACCCCTTAATGTCCTTTGTTATAACTCTTCTGTAAGCAGCTTATTCTGTATCCACTTTAAATTATTTATTAATTACATGTAAAGAATTTTGTGCTTCATAAAATTACAGTTATTTAAACATCATTGTACAGTTATGATACACAGCTTCCTGAGTCTTTTTATACAATATTGTTCTCTAATGTAATACAGTACAACGGTGTGTATCTATACCAATTATAGGATAGCATGTTATTTTCCAAATATCTTACAATGAGATTCAGCTGGCATACATAATCTACTATGTTACTCATGCATGAGTAACTCTTTTTCCTTTGATACTAGGGGAGCTAAAAATAATTCCAGTGAAACATAACTGCACCTGTACCTATCTTTCTATAATCATGATAATGCAACAATACGTGGATACTGGTTTATATATGGATTTACAGCAAGCTTCTACAAAAGCTACAGCAGTATATGATCATTAGCCGTGCAATCCAATTGAATCACCATAGGCTCTTTTTTAGGTATCAGTGAAATTATAAGTGAAACGACAGTTATACTGTATATAGCGTGGCTTAAAAAAAAGATAATAAAGCCTATTATCTGGGTCATTGTCTGTTTAAGACAAGCTAAATGTAAATGAAAAAGGGACCTTAAGGGTTCTTCAGTTGTCCCTCTGAGGGAACCATTACAGCTTCTGTGTACAAGAGTATTTCTATCAGAAAATGTTCATTTTAGGAAGCTAAGAACTATAACTATTCACATAACCTTTTGAAAGAACCCAATTCTTCTCGAAGAGTGTGTAACTAGGAAAAATATTGTGAATTAAATAAATTTGATGCATATTTGTATAAAAATTAAATCCTTCAGACTTTTTGTCTCCATTCTTTCATTCATTCATTTATCTTCAGTAACCACTTTATCCTGCTCAGTGTTGCAGTGGATTCAATGCTTATCCCGGGAACCCTGGACATGAGGTGGGAATAAACCCTGGATGGGGCGCAGGTTCATTGCATGGCACTAGGTACGTACACATTCACACATTCATTCACACCAAGGAGCAATTTAATGTAAAGTCCTCCTACTTGCATGTTTTTGAGAGGAGGGAGAAAACTGGAGATCCCAGAGGAAATCCACATGGACATGGGGAGAACATGCACAGAAACTCCAATTCTACCCACTGTCCCACCCTGCTGCCCTACTTATTGTTTTGTGTTTTGTAAATAAATAAACCATTTTTGATCTACAGATAGCAACTTCAACCTCATTAAACTGTCTGCACTAATCAGGCACAGATGTATCTCATTCTGTCTAATTGAGCAGTGTGAACTCTGAAATGGCAGCTCTCCAGGGTGGGTCTTGCAGCTTTCATGACTCCTCATACCTGTTTGGAACTGTAAGTGGTTTGTAGATGACTCATTTACACACAGAGCATGACATGGAAATGGAAATGTGTGTTATCACTGGAGCCCGGCGCTCATTAAAACTTTAAATCATTATATGAAATTGGTGTCTCGCAGGATAGATGCTTGCTTCTTGCCACATGGGTGCATTAATTTGTATTAATGTGATAAAATGGCATGCATTAAATGTATTTACCTGTTTGTCTTTTTAGTTAGTGAGACAGATTTGTGCATGTGGAATGGTGAGTGTTTGTGTGTGCAAGGGAGAGATGGGGGGGGGGGGGTGTTTACAAGAGTTATTTGTCTTTTTTAAACCTGAATTTCACATAATTTCACAAATGTTTTCATTAATTTACATAATCATGTGTATTATTATTCCTATTTTCATCATCGTTAGGTAAGTCATTGCATTATTACAGTCACTCAGTGTGCCTTGTTTCTTGATGATAATTGAGTGCAAGTGATAGTTATGGTTTAATACAAGTGACCTTGGGTGTCCTCGCTCTGTCAGGTGCAGCTTGTAGAATGCTGCATGGAATAATGCTAATGATTATGTCAGGCTCTATCTCGAAGCAGCAGAACAGACCCCTATTTGCATTTACTAAACCCTGACATGTCAAATGTATTACTTATGACATGTCCGCTCATAACAAAGCCATCCTGGATGCAGCTGAAAATCCAAGGTCTTCTAACTTTTACCTTCAGTGCCTGACCATGAATAGAGTTGCTTCATTCAGTCCTTTTATTAGTCAGTTGACTGTAAAAGCCGCAGCTTTTCGTGAATAGAACATAGTAATATGAGACAATCAGGCGAACCTCACATTTCACAGGTGATGTTGAATTATGCATAGATGTCAGATAGACCAAGGCTATCTTATAGCCCTCATTTGGTGCTGCACAAGAGGTACATGTATTCAAATTATTCAGTAAGAAGATTTTTCTCTGCCTTAATAACTCATGATTGCTTTGATTTGATGCATTTTGGATATTCTGAAAATATCTTCCTTCTATATATCTAACGTCCTCGTTTTATCCTTAACTTTGTCTCCACAGTACATGTGTCCTGTGGGACAGCGATTCAGTTTCCCCAACAATGGAAATTCAATCAGGAAATGGAGGAGCTGCGATAGCCCCAAATCAACCCTCTCCTCCGCTAGCCCCCCCCCCCCCCCCCCCCCCACTCTCTTGCAGGGTCACAATTTGAAATACAGGGATGTTGCAGGAAAGCTGAAAGGCCTACTAAGAGACTGGAGGATTCGGTTTATCCCTGAAAACTCATGAACAGTGAGTATGTTTGTTGATAACATTAAAATCTATGCATTCATTACCGCTGTTCTTCAATCAAGATGAGAATTAGTTTCAATTCTTCTGATTAGCAGTAAAATTTTACTACTGTATTGATGTTGTGCTACAGTATCATATCAATCTTTTTTTCTGTCCTTTGTTTTGCACAAATGAAACAGCACCTTGTGTAACAACAACAATTGACTGATGGTTAGTTCAATATCATTGTTATTAGTTGGTTTATTTAAAAAAAATTTTTCTCAATGTAGCATTTTCCCCCAATGTAGCAGATCATGTCAGTGAGCATTTTGGTGCACTAAGGACCACAATTCTGTACTAAGCTCATACTCAGTAAATGCGGTATCAGTTTAGCAAGGATCCTATTATAATTTCCTGGCACATATGGGCTGTACGGTGGAAGTGACATGGCAAAACTGAGATTTGAGTTTGATAGAGAAAAAGGAAAAGCCTCATTGGTTAAATTGCAGACAATACAACCGGTTGTCTTCTGAATACAAAACCATCATGTAAATATGGACAAACGTGTGCAGAGCCCATGTCCTCTCCTGCCAGGTTTAATTGAAATGCACTGGTGAGGCACGGGGAACAGAGGGTGGGGAGATATTGTTTTAAAATCAGTGCAGCTTAGCGAAACACTATAAACGGTTATGGAAATGCAGAGCTTATACGCACTGTGCTGCTTTCTGCACTGCTGATAGAAAAGAAGCACAACTCTGCATACTGCACAAACTAAAACTGTTTTATGTCGGTGTTGTCACTGAATGGAAAACAGCCAGGTCACTTGACTACTCATTATAATGTGATGTGCATTTTAGTTTACACCATTTGGCAGACATTTTATCTAGAGTGCTTTAAAATCTCAGTCAAAAACAATCTACATGCTAGTACAAATACATCAGGGTTTAAAAATACTATCAAGCTAAAAACCTTTTAGAGAGGATCTAATGCAGGAACAAAAACAGTACAAAGCATGTTTTTTAAAATTAATAATCACCAAGTAATTGGTTAAGACTTATTATTGTCTTATTTTTAGTGTCTTGTACCAAGAGAACAGAGAAATTCTTAATTAAAGATACAGTGAACATGCATAAATACTGCATTGCTGTTTAGCAGAGTCACAAGAGCTGCCCAGATATTGCATTGCCACTGAATCGGGTTTAATAAGGCATCAGAATTTCTTTGAGAGAAAGTTTCTTTTATTCATGCTGGCAACAAGAGTGCAATAAATATGAAGGGGTGGGGGGGAGACTCCTAAGTCTTGTCTCGTCTGAGGATTGCGGCAATATTCTCATTGATGTAGCTACAAAAGTGCTACCTATTTTACATGTATATCTGAAACCTAGTGAGGTATGAAAGTCATTTTTGTTATGGGTTTTGTTTTTAAAAAATGTCATTACTGACATTTTATTGATTTTGGACTTTAAGGAAATAGTAATTGATGCTTTTATTCTCTTTTTCGGGAAACCATCTGAGAGCTGAATGCAAGAGCTTCGTCTTGTAAAGTGTAACAGTTAGTGATAAGAAATCCTATTAGTGGAGGTACGAAATGAGCCATATCTCTGCAAAAGTCACAACAAAGCACAGCGAATCTTTCACTGTAGGGTTTTACAGCATCTTCCTGCCTTTCTTTTCTGATTGGTGCAATCAAAGTTTCTTGCCAAGGCAATAACAGAGCAGATCTGTGAGTCAAAATGCCTTTTAAAGGGTTAGAGGGTTAAAGCAGTAGTTTAGAGATGAAGTTACATTGTGTGTCAGGTTCAACCTAGTAGATTTTGCAAGGAATTGCAGCAAGTTGTAGAATATTTTGGTGGGGAGGTACAGTGGCTTAGTGGTTAGCATATTTGCCTTGCACCTCTGGTTTTGGGGGTTCAAATGCCACCTCTGCCCTTTGTGTGCAGAGTTAGCATGTTCTCCACGTGTTTCTGGGGTTTCCTCCGGGTACTCCAGTTTCCTATCCCATTCAAAGACATGCGCTCTTGGGTGATTGGCATTTTCAAATTGTCCATAATGTGTGAATGGATGTGTGAATGTGTGTGCGATTGTGCCCTGCAATTGGTTTGTCCCCCACCTTGTGCCCAAGTTCTCTGGAATAAGTTCCATGCTCCCCTGTGATCCTGTGTAGGATAATCAGTATGGAAAATGAATAAATGGATCAGAAAGAGTTTGCAAGTTCGAATCCTGATGATGCTACAACCATCCCTGGCGAGGAGTCAAAAGAGCAAAATTGGCCTTGTTCTCTTGGAGTGCATTTCTGCTCAATTCTGTTTAGTGCATCTTTCTTGTAAATACTGTTAATGCAGTTCCAAAGACTGGTCTACTAGTTTTTGTCAGGGCTTTCTAATAACATGCCATAATGTCTGACTGTGCACTAACTCATGATATGTGTGCACTACTATAGTCTAATGTTCACACATAACTTTAGTGAGAGCAGGCTAATAAAGCATTACAGTGCTGCCATGCTGTTGATCCAGCAGGAGGATATGAAAGGATCTTAGTAGCAAACCCAATTACATGAAAACTGTTTTCCAAGCCCATGAATCCAAATCTATTACCTCTAAGGTCATTCATCCAATGAAAGGATCAGTGGTATAGACAAAATGTGCCAGAACTGATTACACTCCACAACACAACAGCTCCTCATTGAAACACATGAATATGTCACGTAACTAAATGTTTTTAGAGATATTTGGGAAAAATACTTCAACCATGGGTGGCGTGGGCAGTGTCGCCACCTCACAGCTTCAGGGTCCCGGAATGAGCCTGTGCTTGGGTTACTGTTTCTGTGGAGTTGTGCATGTTTTCATTTTATTTTGCACCTCCAAAAAGTAGGGGGATTGACTACTCTGTGTTGCCCCCAAGTGTCAGTGTGCATTGTATGGTCTGGCCTTCCATCTAGGGTGTATTCCCACCTTGT